>NW_026876093.1:0-18642 GCF_032173495.1 Musca vetustissima
CAACAAAACCCATGCTGAAGGGAATCTGGACAAGTAATTAGAAGGGCTGTACTGAATATTGGTAATATTCGGGAAATATGGCAGTGTAAGGAAGGGTTGATGTTGATCTCTAATTGGTCAAGAGGGTGCAAATATCACGAAATGTTGCCTAGGCTCGAAATAAACATCCACAGAAAGTTTGAGTTCCGTTGTAGTTGTGTAGGGTATCGTCCGACTATACTGCCCCGCTCACTGGTTTAAAAATATTTTTGAGAAGCTACCCAGAAGCTTTGGGATTTGGGAGTTACACGTAAATATTTACAGGTGCTTACGTATTCAGATATTATTTAGTAACCCATTACCACACTGCAGGTCGGAAATATAGCGCTGATCGCTTTGAAATTTTTCATGAGGATCGAGGAGTGATCAAGGACACCACCTATAGTTTTCGGCGATGGTTAGATAATAATATTGGCATGAAGTGGACCGAAAACTAAATTTTTTGTGTTTTTTCGAGTCGATATATAGGCCACAATTGGCAGCCGAGCATCGCAACACAACCCACAGTGAAGGAAATCTGGATGAATAATTAGAAGGACTGTACTGAATATTAGTCGTATTCGGAAAAATGTCTGTGTAAGGAAGAAGTGCTGTTGACCTCTAATCCGGCATCCGCAGAAAGTTAAAGTTCCCTGGTAATTGTGTAGGGTACCATTTGGTCGGCCTCGTTCGATTATACTGCTCCGCTCTCTGGTTTTAAAATATTTTTTGAGGATCCAGCTATGGACTTTGATTTTTTTTACATTTTTTTGGATTTTTTTAAATTATTTTCTGAAGAGCTACTTTCTGGCATGAATCTTTTCAAAATAAATTCGAGGCGTTGATTTTTATACCCTTCACCACACTGTGGTACAGGGTATTATGTCTTTGTGCATATGTTTGTAACAGGCAAAAGGAATCGAGATAGACCCATAGTTCCTTTTGAGAATATGCATAGAATCACTTTCTGAGTCGATTTATGCATGTCCGTCCGTCTGTCCGTCCATGTATTTTTGTGAATAAAGTACAGGTCGCATTTATGATCGGATTTGAATGAAATTTGGCATATGTCACTTATTTGGCCCAAGGACGAATCCTATTGAAATTCGTGAAAATCGGTTGAGATTTAGATATAGCTCCCATATATGGTGTTGTCCAATTTTAGGTAAATGGTGTACGAAAGTCCCTGAAAATCTTTTGCACGAATTTTGGCATAGCGTACTGACTTAGGTCTAGAATGATGTGTGCAAAGTTTCGTGAAAATCGGTTGAGATTTAGATATAGCTCCCATATATATTTTCGTCCGATTTAAGGTAAATGGTGTACGAAAGTCCCTGGAAATCTTTTGATTTGCACGAATTTTGGCATAGTGTATTGAATTAAATCTAGAATGATGTGTGCAAAGTTTCATGAAATTCGGTTCCGATTTAGTTAGTTCGGTTAGGTCCCATATATATCTTCATCCGATTTAAGGTAATTGGTGCACCAAAGACCCTGAATTAAGTGCTGAATTAAATCAAGAATGATGTTGCTAAGCTTCGTGAAAAGATCCATAGCTAGGCCTATTGACACAACGTATTGACGATTATATTTTTTAGCCGTTTTTAGATTTTATTGAATGTTAGCAAATATGTAGATTTTTTCAAAAGACGATTGACACTGCTGGATTTTTAAAAGAATATTTTTCGCGAAATTAGTAAAAAAATTCAATTAGAAGCAGATGTTTTAGTTTTTTAAAGTTAAGTCTTGGAGTTTAAAGCAAATTTTGTTAAAGAATATTTTTGTCAAGGCACAGCCATATAATTTGCTAGCTTTAAAAAAAATCGACGCATAGCACTACCAATGAGTAGGAGTTTTAAAGAATACTTAATATCAGTGTCATTATTGTGTTGGCTGTGTGGTCAAAGCTGTTCTGTAATAATAATTTCAATATTAAAAAGTAATAAAAATAAAATTCATATTAAATTATATATAACATAAAATTAATATTTTTTATAAAAAGATAATAAAGTGTTATACCGAAGATATCACCAAAGCTACTGAATACTTAATATCTAATAAAATTTGAAAAAAATGATTCAATATCACATTAAAAAAATATTTATTAATTATAAATAGAAGTGAACAATATAACTAAAAAATTAATATTAAAAATAAAAGTGAAAATATAATTAAAAATCCAATAAATATAAATTATTAATTCTGATGAAAATTAAATGTATTTTTTTGTCTTTCCAGTGTAACAAAATAATAATTAATTATATAATATGCAAATTTTTCTTGTATACAAATAATTGTTTATAAAGAATAAATCTACAGAATAATAAATAAAATTAAGTGCTAAAAAACCTAGAAAAAATATTTCAAGTTCTTCAGAAAAATTTTGGTAAAAATCCACAAAAAATCTATACAGAAGAATTCTACAAAAAATAATCTTCAATAAATATCTAAAAAATTCTTTAAAACATCTAAAAAAATCTACCTCGAATTTTGCATCAGAAAGAAAACTCAACAGCCCTTATCATCCTGCCTATTATTGGATTAAATTTTTGAATATTTTCTTCACACTTTCACGTCCTCAAAACCTCAGCCGCCAAAATAGGTACCCGTCTGCGTGAACATCGTGAAAATAAAACCAATATGATTTATATTGATGATTCAGAGCCGGAAGGTGGTAAGTACTGCAAATTCGACTTTTTTCAATCACTTTCATAAAATATTATTAGAAACAAAAAACAAATTTTTATAAATAGGTGTGAATTGGTCTAATATTGATAAGAGTTGAAAAAAAAAAATTGAAAACAAAGTGAAAAAATAATAATTCTTGATAAACAATAAAGGGTCTGATAACAATTGGCTTGATAATAAGCTAATTCAATAACGTCTGAGTGGTCAGGAAAGGGGCAAACAATTCGAAAAATAGATAAGCAAGGTCGTTTCAAAGAAATTGGAAAAAAAATTAGAGAGATAAGATAAGGGGTAACTTTTTGCAGTTTTTTTATTATTACTTTAATTAAAAGGGAGAAAAATAAATAGAATGTTGCTAAAAATAAATTTAAAAAATTTCTAAAAATGACTCATAACCGGTTTTACAAACCATCCTCTAATGATGCTTTGTGAAAAATATCTTTCTAAAAAAACCCTGTTTTTTAAATTCCCGGCCTAAGGCTATGTCTTAAAAAATATTTTTAAACCAGTAAGGAAAGTAGTAAAGTCGGACGGGGCCGACTATATGATACCCTTCACCACTTTGGGTATATTCAACAGATGAATCTTAACAGACGTCGCATTATTAAAGGACCAGTAAAATGAAATTAGATCCATAAACATGTCATTCTGCAACCGATACTAAATTTTTCATTTGGTCAGATATAGAAGCTATATCTAAATCTGAACCGATTTTCAGGAAACTTAACACACATCATTCTAGACCTAATTCATTACGCTGTGCCAAATTTCGTGCAAATCGAAAGATATATAGCGACTTTGGTGTCCCATTTACCTTAAATCGGACGAAAATATATATGGAAGCTGTATATAAAACTGGACCGATTTTCACGAAACTTAGCACACGTTGTTCTGGACCTAATTCAGTATTCTGTGCCAAATTTCGTTCAAATCGAATGATATATAGGGACTTTGGTGCACCATTTACCTTAAATCTAACGAAACTATATATGGGATCTATATCTATTTCTGACCCGATTTTCTCGAAACTTGGCACACATCATTCTGGACCTAATTCAGTATAAAGGGGCTTTGGTGCCCCTTTTACCTTAAATCGGACGAAAATATATATGGGAGCTATATCTAAATCTGAACCGAGTTTTCCCAATTTCAATAGGGTTCGTCCTTGGCCCAAATAAATGACTTCTGCCAAATTTCATCCAAATCGGATCATAAATGCGACCTGTACTTTGTTTACAATTTAACATCTACAGACGGACAGACGGACGGACTTGCATAAATCGACTCAGAAAGTGATTCTATGCATATTCTCAAAAGAAACCATGTGTCTATCTCGTTTCCTTTTGCCTGTTACAAACATATGCGCAAAGACATAATACCCTGTACCACAGACTGGTGAAGGTTATAAAAATCCATCCTAAGGAGGTACGCCCTTGGTGGGTTGTGGAAAAATATTTTCAATAAATCCACCCTAAGGAGGCACGCCTTTGGTGGGCTGGGTGGTGGAAAAAATAGTTTTCAAAAAATCCACGCCTATGGTGGGTTGTGGAAAAATATTTTTAAACCAGTGAGCGGAGCAGTATTGTGGGACCGGGCCGACCATACGACACCCTACACAACAACCACGGAACTCCAACATTCTGCGGATTTTTTATTCCGAGCCTGGGCAATATTTCGTGATAGTTGTACCCTCTTGCCCGATTGGAGATCAACAATATCTCATCCTAACACTGACATATTTTCCGAATATTACTAATACTCCGTACAGTCCTTCTAATTACTTGTACATATTCCCTTCACGGTGGGTTCTGATGTTCGGCTTAGAATTGTGGCCTGTACATCGACTCGAAAAATCATAAAAAATTAATTTTTCGGTCCACCTCATCCCAAAATTATAACTTGATTATAACTGGAAATTCATGAAATATTTTAAAGCGATCAGCGCTTTAATTCCGCCCTCCAGTGTGGTAATGGGTTACTAAATAATATCTGAATACATAAGCACCTGTAAATATTTACGTGTAACTGCCACATCCGAGTACATACGACAATATAATTGGTATCAATTTAAAGGTAAACCACTCCTCTTGGATATACTATCCACTTCACGGGTCGATGTCTTTTAGGATACAAATTTTGTAATTTTTCACACAAAATTCTGGGTCCATTAGACCCGCTAATAATTGACCGATCTTTACCGAACCAGGTATGCTTATTCTTTGGCCGGATCCCCTTCTCCATGTAAAAATTCGCAATGTTTGGATCATAATTGCGGCATCTGGAGCGACCAGAAAAACCGACAAAAATTAAGTAATTGGTCCATTTCATCCCCTTGATATTAACCGATCTTTACTAAAAACAATAGGGGTCTTCAGTGGGCAGAACCCATCCTACATGCAAAATTTCGTGAAAATTGACCCATAACTGTGACTTGTATCGTATTTACAAATTATAATGGACAGACGGGTGGACGGACGGACGGGCACATATGTCTATATCGACTCAACTAGTCAAGATATGACGATCGGAATACATAAAAGCTAGACCCACCTTTATGTATACTGATCGTCATATCTTGACTAGCTGAGTCGATGTAGACATATGTGTCTGTCCGTCCGTCCACCCGTCTATCCATTATAATTTAATATTCCAATATTTCGCGCCGTTACAAAATCTTGGGCCTGCACAAGGCAATAATACCCCGACATAAAAATCCATTTATATTTCCCCTTTTTTTATAACAATTAAAACTTTTGTTAATAAAATTTCTCTCTTATCACCCAGAAAATGTTCCATTTCTCTTAGTTTTCTTCTCTAAATCATTTAAATGTATTCTAAATGTTCCCCGTAGGCCAGCAAAATTACACCATCATCATCACAATGAAATGCCTATTATTCCCAATGAAAATCCCTTATCTCGAGATGTTTCGTTTTGTTGTCTTTGTAAAGAATTTACAATCCCTTTGCAATAATAAATTATATTCACAAATCACCTGAGTTTATCATTAGCACATAATTTAGCAAACCCTAAATCCCGAGACTCATCAGATGTTCAGCAGCACAAGCACACACAAAACCACCTTCGGGGACCACCTTTCCTTGGTCATATTTTAAAACAATAAAATCACCATTAAATGCCATAATAAACAACAAAGACAGCAAGACAAAGCACGCCCATTTTCCATTTTCATCGGTGGGGAAAACAATTCCCCGGGGAAAAATTGTGGCGACCCAAAGCTGGAGAAAGGCGTTTAAACACAAAAGCCATAAACTTAAAATGTTTGTTAAATACAAATTTTGGGAAAGTTGAAGTTTAACCCCCTACCTCCAACCATTTTCGAGCTTCCTGGCCCACAGCCTGCCTGCCTGCTTTCCTTCCTTTCCGTTGAAGGAAAATTTGTTTCAATTTATTTTCTTAAACCGGAAGGAAATTACTCTTCCTTTCAATTTTGGATTTAGAGAATCCTTTCTTTTGGATTTAAATTGTTTGCGAAAATTCTCTAAATTCTCTGTGTTGAGCTCCAATGACCACAAAAATTATTGAAAATCAAGAACAAACCGACAAAAAAAAGTTTTCACTAAAAGTGTTAGGAAAACAAAAGCCCAAAAGCAAAACCAATAAGGAAAGTAGTAAAGTCGGACGGGGACGGGGCCGGGACCCTTCACCACTGTGGGTATATTAAACAGATGAATCTTAACAGACGTCGCATTATTGAAGAACCATTAACATGAAATTAAACATGTCATTCTGCAACCTATACTAAATTTTGGTCAGGTATAGAGTTGCTTCTTACGATGGGACAAAATAATGTAAATAAATTTAAAGCGAAATATCGAAATATAGGTTACACTTATTTCAGTATGGTTTTTTCATTCGGCCACATTTTGAGTTTTTTATTTACTTATAAATCCAAATTTACTTATAAATCCAAAATCGGACGAAAATATATATGGGAGCTATATCTATCTGAACCGATTTTCACGAAATTTAACACACATCGTTCTAGACTTAGTTCAGTATGCTATGCGAAATTTCGTGCAAATCGAAGGATATATAGGGACATTGTTGCACCATTTACATAAAATCGGACGAAAATATATATGGGAGCTATATCTAAATCTGAACCTATTTTCACGAAATTTAACACACATCGTTCCAGACATAATTCAGTACGCTATCCCAAATTTCGTACAAATCGAAGGATATATAGGGACATTGTTGCACCATTTACATAAAATCGGACGAAAATATATATGGGAGCTATATCTAAATCTGAACCTATTTTCACGAAATTTAACACACATCGTTCCAGACATAATTCAGTACGCTATGCCAAATTTCGTGCAAATCTAACGATATATAGGGACTTTGGTGCAATATTTACCTAAAATCGGACGAAAATATGTATGGGAGCTATATCTAAACCTGAACCGATTTTCAGGAAATTTAACACACATCATTCTGGACCTAATTCAGTACGTTATGCCAAATTTCGTGCAAATCGAAAGATATATAGCGACTTTGGTGCACCATTTACATGAAATTGGACGAAACTATATATGGGAGCTATATCTAAATCTGGACCGATTTTCTCGAAACTTGGCAGACATCACTCTAGGCTTAATTCAGTACGTTATGCCAAATTTCGTGCAAATCGAAAGATATATTGGGACTTTGGGGCACCATTTACATGAAATCGGACGAAACTATATATGGGAGCTATATAGAAATCTGGACCGATTTTCTCGAAACTTGGCAGACATCTCTCTAGGCTTAATTCAGTACGTTATGCCAAATTTCGTGCAAATCGAAAGATATATAGGGACTTTGGTGCACCATTTTCATGAAATCGGACGAAACTATATATGGAAGCTATATCTAAATCTGGACAGATTTTCACGAAACTTGGCAGACATAATTCTAGACCTAAATAATTAGGCTGTACCAAATTTCGTGCAAATCGAAAGATATATAGGGACTGTTTACATTAAATCGGTTAAATATATATATGGGAGCTATATCTAAATCTGAACCGATTTTTCCCAATTTCAATAGGTTTCGTCCTTGGGCCGAATAAGTGACCTATGCCAAATTCCAATCCATCCAATTCGGATCATAAATGCGACCTGTACTTTGTTTACAATTTAACAAGCACAGACAGACAGACGGACGGACGGACATGCATAAATCGACTTAGAAAGTGATTCTATGCATATTCTCAAAAGGAACCATGTGTCTATCTCGTTTCCTTTTGTCTGTTACAAACATATGCACAAATACATAATACCCTGTACCACAGTGTGGTGAAGGGTATAAATACTTAGTTTCCCGTTTTGTTTGTGGTTTTCCGGTTAAATGCTAATGAATGCAGACATTTGCAGTCAAGGAAAGCGATTTGAGGGTTTCGGTTGATTTGTTGCACGAAATTTTCAACTTTTTATAAAGAAATAGAAAGGAAAATATATATTTTTTTATAAAAAAAAATAAAAAGAAAAACAAACATATTTATTTTTTATTAATTCCACGCCTATAGGTAGCTTTAAAAACATATTTGTAAAAAATCCACGCTTTTTGGTACCTCCTCTAAAAATTGTTTTTTCATACATCCAAGCCTATAGGTAGCTGCTCACAAAATATTTTTAAAAAATTCATACCTCGAAAATATATAAAAAATCTGCCAATAGTTGGATTCATTTTCTTACTTTTTGACATTCAGAATAACACCATCCCAATATTATTTGCTTCGTGTGCATTTTTCCACTCTGACGTCACAAAAAATTCATTCATATAATTTTTGCTGTTGTTCTTCTTCGTACATTGTTTATTTTGAAAACAAACAAAAATAACAACAGCAACAACAACAACAACTAATTTCGAATAATGTAAAATAAACAACATTTTCAATTCATTGTGGAATTTGGCAATAACTTAGGCAAGGCATCAACAACAAATCTCCCCACAGATATTTCCTGCAATAAAAATAGAAAAACCCGAACCGAAAATGCGTTACTTTACAACCACAAACAATAACAAAAACAACAACAACTACTGGTCAATTTGACGTCATCAATTGAGTAGATGCTGGACGAGCGGCCATTAAAAGTAGCCAAAAATTGAAATGGAAGATGGAAATGATGCCAAAAAGAAAACCTGCCACGAAACCAAAAACCCAAAGTCAAGTCATCATCAATCATTTTGTGGCAAAGGTAGGGGGTGGAGGATGAGGGTGAGTTTGTGGTTTGCACCTCTTCCTTCCCCAATGCATTATGACGATTATTGTTGTTATTTTGTAAAATGAAAATATGTCTCAGTTGAAGGTAGTACAAAGACAACAACAACTACAAATAAATGACGCATCATTAACACAGTTCGAAAGATCACTTGAATATATGTATATTATATGCCCATATTTTTATATAGGTGTGTGAGTGTGTATTTTCTTAAATAAAATTCCATTTTCTCTAGATAATTATTTTTTGTTCTGTTCACTCATATGCATTTACTTTCATTGCATTCTCAATGCAACCTTCCATTCGCTTCTCAGTGTGAAGGCTTTCAGTTCACTTAAATATTATAATTATTGTTTTTTGTTTTTTTTTTCATGCGAAATATTTATGTAAATAAAAATGACATAAAATATGATGTGCACAGTGGTTAAAAAATATTTTGATGATGTCCGTCTGTCTGTCCGTCCATGTATTTTTGTGAACAAAGTACAGGCCGCATTTATGATGCGATTTGGATGAATTTTGGCATAGGTCACTTATTTGCCCCAAAGACAAACCCTATTGAAAAATCGGTTCAGATTTAGATATAGCTCCCATCTATATTTTCGTCCGATTTAATGAATTAGGTCTAGAAGGGTGTGTGTTAAGTTTTCTGACAATCGGTTCTGATTTAAATATAGCTCCCGATTTAAGGTAAATGGTGCACCAAAGCCCCTATATATATTCTTCGATTTGCACGAAATTAGGCACATCGTAATGAATTAGGAAGATAATAATGTGTGTTAAGTTTCCTGAAAAACGGTTCAGGTTTAGATATAGCTCCCATATATATTTTCGTCCGATTTAAGGTAAATGGTGCTCCAAAGTCCCTATATATATTCTTCGATTTGCACGAAATTGGGCACAGCGTAATGAAATAGATCTAGAATGATGTGTGTTATGTTTCGTGAAAATCGGTTCAGATCTAGGTATAGCTCCCACATATATTTTCGTCCGATTTAATGTAAATGGTGTACCAAAGTCCCTATATATCTGTCGATTTGCACGAAATTTGGCATAGCGTAATAAATTAGGTCTAGAATGATGTGTGCTAAGTTTCGTGAAAATCAGTTCAGATTTAGATATAGCTCCCATATATATTTTCGTCCGATTTAAGGTAAATGGTGTCCGTCCGTCCATGTACTTTTGTGAACAAAGCATTTATGATCCGATTTGGATGAAATTTGGCACATATCACTTAATTGGTCCAAGGACGAACCCCATTGACATCGGAGAAAATCGGTTCAGATTTAGATATAGCTCCCATATATATTTTCATCCGATTTGATGTAAATGGGCACCATACTGTCAATATTGGCCCGATTCAGACAAAATTTTGAACAGAGTTTTGAATTAGGTCTAGATTGATATGTGCCAAGTTTTGTTGAAATCGGCTCAGATTTAGATATAGCTCCCATATATATTTTCGTCCGATTTTATGTAAATAGAGCACCATACTGCCAATATTGGTCCGATTGAGACAAATTTTTACACAGAGTACTGAATTATGTCCAGATTCATGTATGCGATGTTTTGTTGGAATCGGTTCAGATTTAGATATACATAGCTCCCATATATAGTTTCGTCCGATTTTAGGTAAATAGTGCACAAAACTGAAAATGTTTGTCCGATTGGGACAAAATTTTGCACAGCGTACTGAATTCAGTCCAGTTTGACATCTATCAAGTTTTTGTTGAAATCGGTCCATATTTAGATATAGCTCCCATATATAGTTCCGTCCGATTTTAGGTGAACGGTGCACCGAATTGGAAATAGTTGCCCGATTGGAACAAACTTTTGCACGGCGTACGGAATGTAGTCCAGTTTGACATCTATGAAGTTATTGTTGAAATCGGTCCAGATTAATATATAGCTCCTCTATATAGTTTCGTCTGATTTTAGATAAATGGTGCACCAAACTCCCAATATTTGTCTGATTGAGACAAAATTTTGCGCACCATTAAATCCAGTTTGGTGTGAGTGAAGTTCTGTTGAAATTGTTTCAGATTACATATACCTCCCATACAAAATTTTGCCGGACTTCATACAAATGTTACACCAAAAATTCAAGTCTGCCCGATTGACATGCAATTTTTTTATAGATTTCAGAATGTCATTTGTGTGGTTTTTATTGCTTCACATTTGTTTTTTACCCGATTCCAGGTCAATGGCCATCCAAAGATGGTAGTCTCTTTTATCAATAGGATATTGTACAAATGATCATTTCTTGTTTATACCCAAAGTGGTGAAGGGTATCATATAGTCGGCCCCGTCCGAATTATGAATTTTCCTTACAGATTTTTAAATATTTTTCGAAGCCAATAAATCGTCGTAGATTTTTTTTTTTTAATTTTCGAAGCCAATTTAAATTTGTTTCCAAACCAATCCAATAAAGTCCACGCCTAGTTTTTTTCATTTATCTAAATTTTCTCCTCAAGACAACATGATGACATTTCTCGTTAAAGAAAAATCCATTCGTTGTTGTTCCAAAACGAGGGAAAACATTGATCATTTTTTCTTTGACACTTTTTTCATGTTTTACCATGACCACTTTGCCCTCGTCGTCGTCTTTCGTGTTAATACCCCGATGATCATAATTTTCTCTTTTGAATACTGAGTGTTTTGAGTTTTTTTTTCCTTTTGTTGTCGTCGTGGCGGTTGGTGTTATTCTTGTTAATGATGATGATGATGAATATATGAGTGTGTGTATGTATTTGTGTGAGGAGAATACCGTTAATGACCATGAAATTCCTACTTCGGGGGCAATGTTATGCGCCATCATTGTTAAGGTCGCTGAAAGACATTTTCATTTCATTTCAATTCGAACGCACGTTTCTTTGTGCTTGGTGTTGAGGATTTTTCTTTGACGTGTTTTTTTTTATTTTTTTGTAGACATTCGTAGTGATGTGATGTCATTGTTGGTCTATGGATTTTTTTTAAATGTAAAAAATAAATTATTTATTTATTTTTAATTTTCAATGGAAGGAATTTGGATAAGAGGGTGATGTAGGGAGGAGGATTTATTTTTTTAAATAAAAAAATAAATAAATTTCTTCTTGAGTTGATTTTTAAAATTAAACCCGATTTTAGGAACCTTCAGGCTTTATAAAACTATTTATACCCTTCACCAGACTGTGGTGCAGGGTATTATGTCTTTGTGCATGTGTTTGTAACAGGCAAAAGGAAACGAGATAGACACATGGTTCCTTTTGAGAATATGCATAGAATCACTTTCTGAGTCGATTTATGCATGTCCGTCCGTCCGTATATCCATCTGTCCGTCTGTAGATGTTAAATTGTAAACAAAGTACAGGTCGCATTTATGATCCGATTTGGATGAAATTTGGCAGAAGTCATTTATTTGGCCCAAGGACAAACCCTATTGAAATTGGGAAAAATCGGTTCAGATTTAGATATAGCTCCCATATATATTTTCATCCGATTTAAGATAAAAGGGGCACCAAAGTCCCTCTATATCTTTCGATTAGCGCGAAATTCGGCATAGAGTACTGAATTAGGTCCAGAATGATGTGTGCCAAGTTTCGAGAAAATCGGTTCAGATTTAGATATAGCTCCCATATATAGTTTCGTCCGATTTAAGGTAAATGGTGCACCAATGTCCCTATATATTATTCGATTTACATGAAAATTGGCATAAAGTACTGAATTAGGTGCAGAATGATGTGTGCCAAGTTTCGAGAAAATCGAAATCAATGTCCCTATATATTATTCGATTTACATGAAAATTGGCATAAAGTACTGAATTAGGTGCAGAATGATGTGTGCCAAGTTTCGTAAAAATCGGTCCAGTTTTAGATATAGCTCCCATATATACTTTCGTTCGATTTAAGGTAAATGGTGCACAAAAGTCCCTATATATCATTCGATTTGAACGAAATTTGGCACAGACTACTGAATTACGTCCAGAATGATGTGTGCTAAGTTTCGTGAATATCGGTTCAGATTGAGATATAGCTCCCATATATAGTTTTGTCCGATTCTATATAAATGGTGCACCAAATATCCTATATTCTTTCGATTTGCTTGAAATTTGGCACAGCGTACTGAATTAGGTCTAGAATGATATGTGCTAAGTTTCGTAAAAATCGGTTCAGTTTTATATATAGCTCCCATATATATTTTCGTCCGATTTATGGTAAATGGTGCTCCAAAGTCCCTATATATCTTTCGATTTGCTCGAAATTTGGCACAGCGTAATGAATTTGGTCTAGAATGATGTGTGTTAAGTTTCCTGAAAATCGGTTCAGATTTAGATATAGCTTCTATATTTGACCAAATGACAAATTTAGTATCGGTTGTAGAATGACATGTTTATGGATCCAATTTCAATTTAGTGGTCCTTTAAAAATGCGACATCTGTTAGGATTCATCTGTTGAATATACCCAAAGTGGTGAAGGGCATCATATAGTCGGCCCCGTCCGACTTTACAACTTTCCTTACTGGTTTTTAATATTTACTAAGGCCTTCATCGTTTAATTTTTTTTTAATTTTCTTCATTACTAATACCACCACCCCCAATTTTATTGCTATGTTTTATTTCACTATGTTTTTTGTCTAATGTCAAATATGAAAAAAAAAATCAAAATAAAATTATTCAAATAATTTATATACGAAATGACATTTCTGGCGTTCATTTAACCGGCTAAGTGTTCGGAACAATAGAAATGTCTACAGAACATTTTTTGTTATGAGATTTTCATAATTATAACTAATTGTCGGTGTAGGAGCTGGTATTCTGCAAAAGAATACCATCATCGTTGCTCCGTTTGTTTTTGTGTTTCATATTTTCATATGGCATAACATCGGCAAAGGCCTTTAGTGGGTGTAGTTTTTGATTTTATGCCAAAGCACTTAAAATTGTTTCAAATATTTATGCATACAACAACAAAGACATATATACTCTGTATGTACTCGTATGCTTGGCGAAAGGAAATTTATGACCATTTTTAAATATATATTCACTTAGAACACACATACATTATTTCGTAGATACGTACTTGCGGACACAATGTGAGTTCAGAAAAAAGAAAAAAAAACAAATATTTAATTTAAACATAAAAGAAATAAAAAAAATCTAAGGGAAAATATTTTCAAGGAATATACACAGACGAGGATTAGAAAAAAAGATCAAGGAAAATTCAAAGTCAAATATTTTAGAAAAAAAAATCATTGACCCCCAATATAGGCGTACATTTATCTAAAATAATTTTTCTTAGCTTGTAATTTTTAACCTTTTTTTTTTAATAATCAATTTGACAACATCTAAAAAAAGGATAATTTTACCTCCCTAAAAACCCCCTCTAAATCTCTAAATGCCTTTTCCATTTAAAAACCTAAACATTTCAGACAACAACAAATTTTCCAAATCACATTTTCTTTTAAATAAATGCAAAATATTAAAAAAATCACAAAAAATTGACATTCAGTTTGCTGTCGACAGCAACAACTATATGTGCAACGAAAAAAAGCCAAACAATTTGCAAAATAACAAAAACAACAACAGCAGCAACCAAACTAATCATACAACTGATGAATATAAAAAGAAAGAAAAAATTGAATACGAAATGATTTGGCATTTCGAAAATGAACAACGACGACAAAAATATAACAATAAAACATATTTATTGAAAACAGCCACCTCGAGCAAAATCATATTGAATTGTTGTTTTTTTATTTTATTTTCTAATATTAAAAAAAAAAAAAACTTTCGTAAAGTGAGTGATAAATGGAAAACAATTTCGGTTTATAAATAAGAGAAATACAAATGGCAAAACTTTTTTTCTTGTGATAAGTGAACACTAATGGGAATTTTTGGGATTAATTCCTAACAAAATGATTCTACGGCGTATGATTAATGTCAACAATAAAAAATGATATTCATCATACGCCTCAAGAACCACGGTTTAAATGGATTTTTAAGATTTCTTATTATTTTAAGAAAACATATTCTTTTCAGTAGCCTCCTTAATCGCATATTGTTAAAATAGATTTATAACCTTCACCACACTGTGGTACAGGGTATTATGTCCTTGTGCATATGTTTGTAACAGGCAAAAGGAAACGAGCTACACACATGGTTCCTTTTGCGAATATGCTTAGAATCACTTTCTGAGTAGATGTATGCATGTCCGTCCGTCTGTTGGTGTTAAATTGTAAACAAAGTACAGGTCGCATTTATGATTGGAATTGGGTGAAATTTGACATAGGTCGTCTATTTGACACAAGCACGAACCCTATTGAAAATGGGACAAATCGGTTCAAACTAAGATATAGGTCCCACATATATTTTCGCCCGAATGGTGCACCAAAGTCCCTATATATCTCTCGATTTGCACGAAATTTGCCATAACGTACTGAATTGAGCCTAGAGCGATATCTGTCAAGTTTCGTGAAAATCGGTTCAGATTTAAATATAGCTCCCATATATAGTTTCGTCCGATTTTATGTATACGGTGTACCAATAGCGTACTGAATTAATACTAGAATGATGTGTTCTAAGTTTCGGGAAAATCGGTTCCGATTTAATGTATATGGTGCACCAAAGTTAATATATATCTTTCGATGTGCACGAAATTTGGCACAGCATACTGAATTAAGCCTAGAAGGATATATGCCAAGTTTCGTGAAAATCGGTTCAGATTTAGATATAGCTCCCATATATATTTTCGTCCGATTTAATTTAAATGTCCAATATCTCTTTCGATTTGCACGAAATATAGCATAGCGTACTGAATTGAGTCTAGAATGATGTGTGCTAAGTTGCGTCAAAAGCGATTCAGATTTCGATATAGCTCCCATATACATATATGGTCTGTTCCCGTACTGCAAGAATCTACTAGATTTTACTATTTTCTTCGATATCATAAAGGAAAATTCGTTATCGTAGTAAAAATTAGTAGATTCTTGCAGTACGGGAACAGACCAATAGTTTCGCCCGATTTTATGTAAATGGTGCACCAAAGTCCCTAAATATCTTTCGATTTTCACGAAATTTGGCCCAGCGTACTGAACTAACTCTAGAATGAAGTGTGTTAAGTTTCGTAAAAATCGGTGCAGATTGAGATATAGCTCCCATATATATCTTTGTCCGATTTAAGACACATGGTGCACCAAAGCCCCTATATGTCCTTCGATTTGCACGAAATTTAGCATAGCGTACTGAATTGGGTCTAGAATGATGTGTGCTAAGTTTCGTGAAAATCGGCTCAGATTTAGATACAGCATCCATATGTATATTTTCGTCCGATTTATTGTAAATGGCGCACCAAAGTCCCTATATATCTTTGATTTGCAGGAAATTTTGCACAGCGCAATGAATTAGGTCTAGAATGATGTGTGTTAAGTTTCGCTCCCATATATATTTTCGTCCGATTTTACGTAAATGGTGTACCAAAGTCAATATATATTTTTCGATTTGCACGAAATTTCGCATAGCGTACTGACTTGTGTCTAGAATTATGTGTGTAAAATTTCCTGAAAATCGGTTCAGATTTAGATATAGCTCCCGTATATTTTCGTCCGATTATCTTTCGATTTTCACGAAATTTGGGATAGTGTACTGAATTGAGTCTAGAATGATGTGTGCCAAGTTTCGAGAAGATACGTTCAGAGATAGATATAGCTCTCATATATATATATATATATTTAGCACCAAACTCCTAATGTTTGTCCAATTAACACGAAATTTTGCACAACGCATCAAATTATGACTTGAATGACGTTATTGGGTTCTGTTGAAATTGGTGCAGATGCAGCCATAGCTTCCATATGTATTTCGAACGGGTGTCTGATTGAGATAAAATTTTTAACCGTGCGGCGTAGCCAATAACTTGAATCAATTTTTCTATAAATCGTTTTCCATAAATTTGTCCCATGGTACGGAGACGACTCTAAATCGGCCTAAATGAAATTAAATTTTGCATAGGTTGCAGAAAGACATGAGTATGTTTCTTCGAGGGAACATTTACATACAATTGTAAGGATACAATATACCCAAAGTGGTGAAGGGTATCATATAGTCGGCCCAGTCCGACTTTACTACTTTCCTTACGGGTTTTATATTAAATATTTGAAAATCTACCTATAGGCCTGCATTGTTTAGATCTATGTTCAAAGGTATAGCCAGAGGCATTGATTTTATAAAACCTATTTTATATTTAATTTATAAAGTTACTATTATCTTGGCCATGGTTGCGTATAATTGTTTTTAATTAATGACAAAGTGGCGTATAATAGATATTTTAAAAAATATTGCTCATTCGCAAAATAGAGTATTTTTGGGGGCATATCATTTAATGTGTTTGCCAATAACTTTTCTTCATTGTTAAAAATTCATTTTTTTAACTATTTTGTATACAAGATTTTTTTATAAAATTTTAAGGTTTATATTTTGCACGATTACATTTTTAAGTGGGTTCCTTGACCTGTATTGGAGATTTTTCTGAGTTGGAAAATCTCTATATGCAATTTTGTTATTTAAATTTCCCTTTTCCCCCTTCTGATATGATTGAAAAGTGTTTGTTCTAAGAATTAGTTGTCTGTCCGTCTGTCGGTTCGCCTGTCAGTCTATTTTGCAAAAACCGGAAATAAGGTAATTGTTGACATAATACGTATATACAAAGACATAACAATGCTAACACATACATATATATACTCACATATATCCACAGAACAAGAAAAATAAACAAACAAATAACAAGCAATGCAAATGCAAACAATAAACGGAAGTTCCGTTGTACATATGTCTGTATATTGGGCGACAAAGAGATTAGAATGTTTGACCAAGACATCCGCATGACATGCAGACACACACACACACATAAATACACAAATACCATATAACGTCATAACAAATATAATTTTGTTGTGTGAAAGTGTTACTAGCGAGGTGTTTCCTGTCAATGTGGCGAATATGAATGATTGTTATCGTTGAGTTAAGCCCTGATGGGGGAAATTGTTATGGAGGGGGAAAGGAGGAGGTTCTATATGGTTTTTGTTATGGGTACCTGAGCATGGGTTTCCTCTACGTCTGTCTGTCATGCCATTTCTGTTTCTTTTTTTTTCGTTTTGTTTATTTTCAAATATGTTTGCTTTTTTTTTTTTGTGGCTTGTGGCCGACGTAGTAACTTAGTTTTGTGGCCAGCTAACTTTTATTTGTTGCCCATTGGCCACAAGTTTTTGGCAAATTGTGGTCAATTTTGTCAACATGGTAGAAATGAAAATACAAAACGCAGTCTATTAAATTATCAAATGCTTAGATATTTGACCACATGACTTGTTAGTTATTCTTGATTTAATTTATTTAATGGTTTTACTTTGTTATATTGGACGAAGAAATTGATTTGGCAAATATTAGATTCAATCACAATGGCGTATGCTTTATCGAGAGAGACAAAAAAAATACGTATACGTAACCATCTGCTTTAGGGAATTAATATTACTTATACGTAGTGGGAAAAAAATATTGAAACATTACCAAAGAGAAGATTATTACAGATCCACAGATTCACATTGGGAATTCATAAGGGACTCAAAGATTATAATAATAAGTATGGGCCACAAAATCCAAGGCAATGGATAGAATTGAAAATATGTTTAAAACAGTAAGGAAAGCAGTAATATTCGACTAGGCCGATTAAATGATATGG
>NW_026876094.1:0-18967 GCF_032173495.1 Musca vetustissima
GTTTTGAAAGTTTTTCCAAAAGTATTATTATTAAAGCCTACAGACCTTCCGACTTTTTATAAAAATTAAACTTATATGTGGTCCAAAACTATTTTCCATAAAAAAGTCTATTTAAATTTTATTTTTATACCCGAGATATTGATTTTAATTGCGTCACGTATCATTTCGTTTACTCAATTCGGGCGTATACAATATTTCACGGTCAACACGTTAGATGTGTAAATCTGATGCCATCTAACGCCCATGTTATGAAAGTGCTAAAATTTACATTTACGTCAATGGTATGCAAACATGTGTGCAACACAATATGAACAAAATATGTAAAAACAATTATCAACATAAAAAAGACACATTTAACAAAGGAAGGGTATGTCGGAAAATGTAATGGAGATACCAACTAAAAATCTTCCCGCATGAGGTCCCCTTCAGTTCAGAATCTCTATGAAGGTGTGCAGATGTTTTTATACAATACTAGCATATACCCGGTACTTCGTTAGCGAATGTGGGACGTATTTAAACCCCATATCGACCATTATTAAAATTTTAGAACCATTTAGTACGTATGTTCTTCCCTACACACCCATTCCGACCGCAACAGAAATCTACCTCTATACTAAATTTGGTGTAATTTTTTACCATTTGTACTCTTGTAATACTTATTTTAAAATCTAATATAGCTTCACCCAAATCCAAATTGAGTATCAGTTAGTGCTTTAACAATCATAAGTACGAATTTCCAACACTTCCCACATACCCCAATCTTAATTCCAAATTTCAGGATTTTATCGGTTCACCTAAATCCAATTCGTATCACATTTGGTACCACTTAGAACACATAAGTAAAAATTTCCTTTACTACCTACATCATGCAATCCAATTGAAATCATGAATTAGATAAAATTTTAATAATAATCCAAATAGTATCAACTTTAGTACACAGTAGTACGAATTTCAAAAACTTCCATCTTAAACCAATCCAAGTTTCAGGATTCCAACTCTATTGGTTCACCCACAATTCAAATTGTACCAAATTTAGTACACAGTAGTACCAATTTCCAAAACATCCTACATACCTCAAACCTTCATCCGCACAGTCATCCTGAATCCAAGTTTCAGGATTCCAACTCTATTGGTTCACCCACAATTCAAATTGTAGCAAATTTAGTACATAGTTGTGTCAATGTCCAAAACTTCCTACATACCCCAATTCTACACCTCCACAGTAATCTTAAATCAAAATTTCAGGATTCCAACTCTATCGGTTCACCCACAATTCAAATTGTACCAAATTTAATACACAGTAGTACCAATTTCCACAACTTCCTACAAACCCCAATTCTACACCTCCACAGTGTTCCTAAATCAAAATTTCAGGATTCCAACTCAACTAGTTCACCCACAATTCAAATTGTACCAAATTTAGTACATAGTTGTTCCAATGTCCAAAACTTCCTACATACCCCAATCCTACACCCCCACAGTCATCCTAAATCCAAGTTTCAGGATTCCAACTATATCGCTTCACCCACAATTTAAATTGCACCGAATTTTGTACACTTAGTACAAATTTCTAAAACTTCCTACATATTTCAATCTTACACCTCAACAGTAATCCTGACTCCAAATTTTATGATTCTAACTCTATTGGTTCACCCAAAATTCAAATTGTACCAAATTTAGTACCATTTAGTACCCATAAGTATTAATTTCTTAAATTGAATCCTGACCCCAATCCCACACCCAAATCCAAACTGTACCGATTAAGTACTTTTCGTACACATAAGTAACAAATTTCCAAAACTACGTTCATATCCCAATCCAACACTCCGACAGTAATTTCAATTTCAAGTTCCAGGATTCCAGCTCGATTTGTACCTCCAAATCAAAATTGTACCAAATATAGTACTTTTCGTACACATGAGTACACGCTTTCCAAATTCTCCTCATATCGACCCTAATTCTCAACCTTAATTTGCATCCCAAATTTCAAGTTTTTAGCTCAATCCATTCACATGCTACGAAATTGTACCAAATTTAGTACAAGAATAGAAGGTCTTCTTAAAGAAAAACAATAGGTCTTCTCATAGAAAAGCGATTGGCCTTCTCATAGAGGGGGGATTATCAAAGAAGAACAGTTGGTCTTGGTAAGCTACAGGTCTTCGCATCGAAGAGCAATAGGTCTTCTCATAAAAGAACGTCAACTATAATAGAATTTTAATAACTCCTATGGTTGTTGTTGTAGCAACAGTATACATAGTTGCAACTTGGACGGGTTGCGTCCAAAGTGAATTCAGCGATAGATGAGTAGGCTTGGTTGTGCACTAGAAGAGGTGCAGCGTGTCGTGTCCACATGCAGGACATGTGTTAGGCAAGCAATTACTGTATAGACAACATATAATTGTGTCGATGGACGGATAAGATCTTCGTCATCTCATGAAGATGGTCCACAGGAGTCATGAGGAGACACGCTGTTGCAGTTCTCAGGGCAGCATTCTAACAGGTCTGGATATTATTCCACTACGTATCACTAACATTCCCGAACCACACTAGCGCAGCATAGCTTACCACTGACCGGCCTATTGATTTATAAGAGGTCAACAAGGTTTCCTTGTCAGCGCCCCAAGTGCTGCCGGCTAGCGATTTGAGAACCTTGTTCCTACTTCTCAGCTTATCGCATAAAGCAGAGGCTTGCCCAGACGACTTGAAAAGGCTATCGAACGTTACTCCCAGTATCTTGGGGTAGTTGGTGGTCGGAATCAGGGAATCGACCATTATGTTCAGTGGGAGCTTCATTTCAGCCGTCCATGTGGTTCACCACTATTTTTTGTGGCGGATATTTTCATATTCCTCAGATTGAAGAAATTAACAAGATCGGCTATGTAGAAGTTTAACCTCTCACATATGTCATCAATAATGGGACCCGACGCCATGATCGTACAATCATCCGCATACATTACGATCTCTATGCCGTCCGGTGGTTGTGGAATATCAGAAAGGTAGAGGTTGAACAGTTCCGGAGATATCACCCCTCCTTGGGGGACTCCCTGTTTTACACTACGGGGACCAACGTTTCAATATTTGTCTTCTCTATATTTTCGAACAGCTTGGCATGGTTGACGGTATCGAAGACCTTCGATAGGTCAAGTGCCACCATAACTGTTCGGTTGCACGGCCTGTTCTGGTTGAGTCCTCTGCTAATATGTGTGGAAATGGCGTGTAATGCTGTTGTTGTGCTGTGCATCTTACGGAATCCATGTTGGTGTTGGGCAACTGGAGTAGTGCCTATGGGAGGAGTAGTGCCTCAAGTGTCTTTGCTACCGGCGACAGGAGTGAAATCGGCCTGTACGATTTATCCCTGCTGGCATCCTTGCCAGGCTTCAGTAGCGGGACCACCGTGCCTATTTTCCATGCTTCGGGAACTTTGTAGGTGCTTAGCGACAAGTTGAGGGCTGATGTTAAGTACTCAACTCTGGGTTCATCCAGCTGCTAAAGTATTACCATGGATATTCCGTTCGGGTCCAAAGCTTTGGATGATTTGTGTTATTAATGACATCTGCAACGTCCTCCTTCGTTAATTGTGGAGTGCCATTATGCGACGTAACACTCTCCTTTTCGCCCTGTCACTCTCGGGTTGCTCTATGAATTACCGGTTAAAATAACTCGCGCACCTTTTCGGGTCTGTCACAGTTACGTCGTTAAATGTAACAGCCGTCCTGCCATCCTTCCTTCCAGGATTCGAGAGTGACTCTTATGTGAGTGACTTAACCGTTGCCCACAATTTATTTGTTCCGGTGGCAATGTTCCATTGCTTCAGGTGGTCTAGCCACTTTTACCTTTTGTGCTCGCATATTAGTCTGTTGACTTCAAGGGTAAGTTCTCGCACCCCTGGGTCTTCAGGGGTAGTACGACGGAGCTCATCACGCTCATTTGCCAATACCGTTGCTTCTGCTGGGAAGTTAGTTCTTACTTCGGGTATTAATTCAGCAGGTATAAAGCGAACGGCAGCAGTAGCGATGATTTTCCGGAAATTCCTCTCAGCTAGCCGTGGATCTGAGGGAATAAGCAGATCTCTGAAGTGGTAATTGGTAGACTCTCTGAAGCCAGGCCAATCAGATTTCCCATGGTTCAGGAAAGTACGGCTTTCAGAGGTTATGAAGTCTGGTGGTCTGTTGACGGAGACGATGATCGAAAGGTGGTCTGAGCCGAGTGATGTCTGGCGATCTGTGTCAATCTCCTCTTATATTCGTGGGGGCACCCTCATTGGGCGTGCAAAATACTGAGCTGGTCATTACCTAGGACGGAATGCCACAACTCATGGTGTGCATTGAAATCCCCTAGTACCAGGCGGTTATTACCTTCTAAAAGCGAACTGATATCCGGAAAGTAACGCGGTGTACATCTATTCATCAACGGTATGTAAACATTGAGCACCTCTACCTCGGCAGTTCCACATTTGACATTCCATGTATGGGTCACTAGAGTCTAGCTCAAGCGAGATAGGTCTGTAGTGGACAGAATGGTGTAATAAGAATGCAAGGCCCCCACCTCCGCTTCTGATACGGTGGTTCCGCACAACGTTGTAACCATTGCAACGCTGCAAGCTACACTTCTCGATGGATCGCACCGTTTTTGCTGTTGAGGAGACTGCGGGGTGTCTCGTACTCCGACGATGATAATTCAGGAGACGAATCGGAAGACGACTCCTGAGACACACTGGGACACACGAATCGGAAGACGACTCCTGAGACACACTGGGAGAGTGCTAGCGCAGCATGAAGCGATGTAACACCTTTCGCAGTACTCCTGAATCCTGTTCAGTCCAGAGCAACCTCGAAAATGCACCTATTCTCCACTTCCATTGCATCTCACCGAGACTGATCTATGGTGGATGCGGTTTCTACAAACACTACAGATCCAAGGTCCGGTGTTACTTTCAATCCCGGCACGGGTTCGGAGCAGGTATTCCGTGATATAATGCCGCTCCCATGACAAAAATGACGCACACGAAGATGTACTTGTTGCAGTGGCAGCCTCTAGTCGGAGTCCATCACCGAGTCAACCCGATACATAAAACCAGCCGCCGTAGAATTGCACTCTTATAACTCTTATGGTAGTCGTTCTCATTGAAAACCAACGATTCTCCTCATTAAATATTCTTCTTTTTAAAGCTTTAACATTTTAATTTAAAAACTCTTGCCCTTACCCCACCCTCTTTCAACTCGTTTATATTGCATTGGTAGTCGATCAATACTAAACCAAATTATAAGTTCTATCTTTGTACTCAACCAAACCAAAAATATTTGTCCATAAAATCTAATTGCAAATATATTTTATGTAGCTGTGGTAATTTAGTCTAACCGCCTGACACAACTTATAATAGAATTTGTGTTATAAATTGCAAAGTTTCTTCTTGTTCTTCTTTTTCTGCTCTGGTGGCATATCCTTTACGGTCTGCAGCACTAGCTAATGACCGTAATGACAATCGATTTAACACTAAACTCCATTAAGATAAAGTCAGGCAATGGAAGGGTTGTGTCGCTGGTCACATAGACACACACACACAATCAAAGAGAAAGAGAAAGTGGAAACACTTATGAAACCACATTAAAACTAAAGCATTCAACCATTTACATCTCTAGCCATGCAACCATCCGACCAACCAGTCAACCATTCCATCTATCTTTCCATGCATCCATCCATCCGCCCATGCATTCGAAAAATTATGACCCAAACTACACTAGCAACAACATCTTCCGCAAACGACATTGCTTCGTGTCGTGTTGTCGTTTTGTCATTTATGCATAGTGTAGTTGATGTCGATGTCGTCGTCGTCATTGCTGTTGTTGCTACGGCTGTTATTGCCGCCAGCGTAATTGCATAGTTGTGCAATTTCCTTTTGCACTTGATTTGCACGAGGGTCCTTTAACAACTGTGGCTTTCTTCGGCAGCTGCTTCGTCTACGCCTTGCCTTTATCATTGGTTCTGCTTAGTATTCTTCAATTTACAGTCACTCAAGTCAGTGCGAATTGAATGATGAATGAAAATGACTAACGGCTTCCAATTAAAATTCTCTTCATTTTCTTTTTTCATTTTTTTCTGGTTTCCCTTCAAATCAAATGAACTTTTGTGTCATTTTCTCTTTATCGACGTGGTTAAGTGAGATTAGCTGTAGGGAAGTTGTGACATGTATTTGTTACGGACTCTGTTTACGATTGGCGAGATATCGGCTAGGCCAATGCAAGGGATATTTTAGAGGAAATATTAAGAGAAGGGATATTGGATTTCTAAAAATATTAAAAAAAAAAATAATAAAAAAAACTACCACGTAAATCTTACTTTCTGCGGATTTTTATTCCGAATATGGGCATTATTTCGTAATAGTTGCACACTCTTGCCCGATTAGAGGTCAAAAGCACCTCTTCCTAACACTGACATGTTTTCCGGATATTCCCAATATTCAGTACAGCCCTTCTAAACACTTGTCCAGATTCTATTCACTGTGGGTTCTGTTGTGACGTTTTTCGAATCGAAAAAAAACACAAAAATTAAGTTTTCGGTCCACTCTATCCCAATATTATTATCAGATCATCTCCGAAAATTATAGGCGTTGTCCTTGACCATACCTGGATTCTCATGGAAAATTTTAAAGCGATCAGCGCCATATTTCAGCCCTCTAGAGTTGTTATGGGTTACTAAATAATATATTAATACGTAAGCACCTATAAATATTTAAATGTAACTCCCACATCCGAGTACATACGACAATATAATTGGTATCAATTTAAAGGTCAACCACTGCTCTTGGATATAATATAAACTTTTCGGGTCCAGGTCCTTCAGGGGTTAATATATACGCTGTAGAATACAAATTTTGTCATTTTTCACACAAAAGTCAGGCTAAATATTGACCGATCTTTTTCAAAACATTCATGCTTATTCTCTGACCCGATCCCCTTCTCCATGCATTCGCGGTGTTTGGGCCATAATTGCGTCCTCTGGAGCAACCAGAAAAACCGACAAAAATAAAGTTTTTGGTCCATTTCATCCCCTAAATATTAACCGATCTTTTCCAAAAACAATAGGGGTCTTCATTGGTCAGAACCCATCCTACATGCAAAATTTCGTGAAGATTGGTCCACAACTGCGGCCTATATCGTGTTTACAAATTATAATGGACAGACGGACGGACACACATGTCTAAATCGACTCAGCTAGTCGAGATATGACGATCGGTAGACTTAAAGGTGGGTCTAGGACCAATATTTCGCGGCGTTACAAACTCTTGGGGCTGCACAAAGCTATAATACCCTGACAACATAGTTGTGTAGGGTATAATTATATATAAGATGATTTACAGGACGACCTTCTATGCGAACACGAGTGTTCTTTGAGAAGACCTATCGCTCCCCTAATATTGACAAGCCCCGCAAACGTATAAAGTACCACGATCTGCGAATCGGCACTTGGAATGTGCGCAAGTTGTATCGAACAGGTGCAGTTTTCGCTTTGGCGGATGTACGCATGAAGTACAAAGCCGATATTATTGTCATGCAGGAAATGCGATGGAAAGGTACAGGCGTAAATAAATCAGATGATTACGCCCTGTACTATAGCTGCTATGAAACGAGACATGAATTTGACTGCGGATTTATGGTTAACAGAAGAATAAAAGACCTCGTACCCAGACTCACTACTGTAGATGAGCGAATTGCTATAATCCGTATAAAAGCGAAGTTCTGCTACATTAGTCTTATTTGCGCCCATGAGCAGAGCAAAGACAAATTTTATGAGCGCCTATATACAGCATATGACCGCTGCCTGGCCATGACGTTAAAATTCTGCTAGCAGATTTTAATGCAAAAATCGAAAGGGAAAATGTTTTAGCCCCAGTGTCAGAAAATTCAGGCTCCATGAAGAAACATCCGACAACGGCATGAGGTTGATTCACTTCGCCACAGGAAAAACCAGAACGGGCCGACTATATGATACCCTTCACCACTATGGGTATATTAAACAGGACTATTAGAATGAAATGGGATGAAATAAAATATGTGATATTTTTCTAAATGTAAATCTACCTAGATCTATCCATAAACATGTCATTCGTTTTTTTACAATGGGACAAAAGTATGTAAATCGACTTCAAACTAATATAAATAGGTCATCCGTTGGGCTATGTCTGTACTTCTAGAAAACGCAACTACGTTATTCTATGCTCAATTTTGTACGTTGTGCAAAATGTGATGTCAATCACATTTGATGCCCAATTTACTTGAAATCGTTCGAAAATATATATGGAAGCTCTATCCAAATATTAAGCGATTTCAAACAAACTTGTCACAGCTTAGGTTATACTAATTTCAGAACGTTCCTGGTTCCCTGGTGCGTCAATTATTTAAAATCAATCTATAATAAAAGGGAGCTATATCTAAATCTGGACCGATTTTCTCGAAACTTGGCAGACACCACTGTAGGCTTAATTCAGTACGTTATGCCAAATTTCGTGCAAATCGTAGGATACATAGGGACTTTGGTGCACCATTTACATATAATCGGACGAAACTATATATGGGAGCTATATCTAAATCAGGACCTATTTTCAGGAAACTTGGCAGACATCATTCTAGGCTCAATTCAGTACGTCAAGCAAAATTTCGTGCAAATGAAAATATATATAGGGACTTTGGGGCACCATTTACATGAAATCGGTCGAAACTATATATGGGAGCTATATCTAAATCTGGACCGATTTTCACGAAACTTGGCAGACATCATTCTAGACTCAATTCAGTACGTTATGCCAAATTTCGGGCAAATCGAAAGATATATAGGGTCTTTGGGGCATCATTTACATGAATGGGAGCTAAATCTAAATCTGGACCGATTTTCACGAAACTTGGCAGACATCATTCTAGGTTCAATTCAGTACGTTATGCCAAATTTCGGGCAAATCGAAAGATATATAGGGTCTTTGGGGCACCATTTACATGAAATCGGACGAAACTATATATGGGAGCTATATCTAAATCTGGACCGATTTTCTCGAAACTTGGCAGACATCACTCTAGACCTAAATGATTACGCTGTACCAAATTTCGTGCAAAGCGAGAGATATATAGGGACCGTTTACATTAAATCGGTTAAATATATATATGGGAGCTATATCTAAATCTGAACCGATTTTTCCCAATTTCAATAGGGTTCGTCCTTGGGCCGAATAAGTGACCTATGCCAAATTTCATCCAATTCGGATCATAAATGCGACCTGTACTTTGTTTACGATTTAACATGCACAGACAGACGGACGGACGGATGGACGGACATGCATAAATCGACTTAAAAAGTTATTCTATGCATATTCTCAAAAGGAACCATGTGTCTATCTCGTTTCCTTTTGCCTGTTACAAACATATGCACAAAGACATAATACCCTGTACCACAGTGTGGTGAAGGGTATAAACATGGCAGTTAGCAGCACCAGATTAAAGCATCTCGATATACACAAGGCCACCTGGCTATCTGCCGAGCAAACAACGAGAAATCAAAGGGATCATGTTGAGCCATAAATTCAGTGTATTAGACGTTCGAACGATCCGAGGAGCGAATCAATATTTGGACTATTACCTTGTAGCAGCCAAAGTCTTAATGAAGCAGCAAAGGTGGGATCTAACACAACACCGAAACTTCACGTCGAAAATCTGCAAACACAACAAGAAATAAGCCTACTCCGTTCAACATACCGAACATGACAAAAGCACTCCTTGTCCCGATAATAATATAGTAGCACAATGGCAAAGAATTGTCCTACAAACTTCAGCAAAAGCAACACTTGTGTACCAAAGACCACCATCTCCAATGCGATGAAGAATTATCGGGAGGAAAGGTTAAATGGATTTTCAGAAAAAAGAAGAAAGTACAAGAAAAACGTGAGCGTCAGCAAATCGAGATGTTCAGGAGTCAGAATGAAGTCCGGAAATTTTACCAACGAGTAAAACCCCAAACGGAAGGCTTTAGTACAGGCACATCCTCCTGTAAGAATGAATAAGGAAATCTGGTGACAGATACAGACAGCGTGTTGAGGATCTGAAATAATCATTTTGAAAAGCCTCTGGCATCAAATAGTGGCGGTGAAGAAGATACCCCAGAACCCATAAGAGATGACGGTATAGATTTTATACCACCTAGCCAAGATGAGGCCAGAATAGCAATCCATTCGCTGAACTGAACGAACAATTTAAGACTTGTGGTCAGATGCTGGCCAGGGGCATGCACCAGCTGATTAGTACAATTTGGCTAGATGATAGGAACCTCAGCATCCTGTGTCCCGTGCACAGAAAAGGAGACAAGACGATATGTGCCAACTATAGAGGAATTTGTCTCCTTCCCATTCCATATAAAGTGCTATCCAGCGTGCTGTGTGAACGGCTGAAGGCAATGGTCAATGACATTATTGGAGCATACCGACTTCAGGCCTGGAAGAAGATACCCCAGAACTCATAAGAGATGACGGTATAGATTTTATACCACCTAGCCAAGATGAGGCCAGAATAGCAATCAATTCGCTGAACTGAACGAACAATTTAAGACTTGTGGTCAGATTCTAGTCAGGGGCATGCACCAGCTGATTAGTACAATTTGGCTAGATGAATGTAACCTCAGCATCCTGTGTCCCGTGCACAAAAAAGGAGACAAGACTATATGTGCCATCTATAAGGGAAATTTGTTTCCTTCCCATTGCATTTGAAGTGCTATCCAGTGTGCTGCGTGAACGACTGAAGCCAATGGTCAATGGCATTATTGGAGCATACCAATGCGGCTTCAGACCTGGCAAGTCCACCACCATTGACCAGAATCACATTCTGCGCCAAATCCTGGAAAAGACCCACGACCCATCTATTTGTTGAGTATAAAGCTGTATTCGAAAGCCCAATCCGCTCAGATGTGTTTAAAGCCATGTCTACGTTCGGCATTCCTGCAAAAGTAATACGGCTATGCAGGACAGCTTTGAGTGGCACAAGGTCAGCAATTAAATTCGGAAAGCACCTACGATCTTTTTAACATCCTGCTGAAAAAATGAGAATAGAATGGCCAACGCCGATGACATCGATATAATGGGTCGATCATTTAGAACAGTAACAGCCATCTTTGAACAATTTGAGAAGAAGTCTGCCAAAGTGGGTCTGGCAGTAAATGGCGAGAAGACCAAGCTGATGGTATCAACGCGCAAGACGACCAGTAGACTCAAACCAACGGTTCGAGTCTTCAGTTTTGAAATTCGGAGGAGAATAGTTTTGGACAACAGGTGAAACTATGGACAGACCAAACACACACTCTACAGGACGTTGTTGCTACCCATGCTGTTATATGGATCAGAAGCATGGGTACTTACGCAAGCAAGTGAGACAGCTCTTGGAGTGTTTGAGAGAAAAATTCTCCGAATGATCTATGGTGGATCTGAGTTGACTGTGAATATCGCCGTCAAATGAACCATCTATTCTCGGACATGGCATTGTCAGCTGTCATCGAGCTGCAGCGACTGAGTTGGCTAGGACATGTTGTGAGAATGGATGAGGATGCTCCAGGACAAAAGGCATATAAAAGCGTGCTTACTGATGGCTCACGCAGAAGTCACCGGCCGCGATTTAAATGGAAAGATCAAGTTGGAGAGAACATTGCGAAACATGGTCTTCCAAATTTGGTGAGCTGCTCGTAAAACTCGGCTTATGGAACAAATTTTCTATCACAAGCCAGCTATGTAAGTAAGACCTATTGCTCTTCAATATTGCTCATCTATAGAAACACCTAGCGATATATTTTATTAAAGACCTATTATTCTTCAGTGTGAAGACCTATTGATTTTCAATGAGAAATCCGTCGGTCTTCAATGAGAAGACCTATTGCTCTTCTTTATGTCTTCTATGGAAAGAACTATTACCTTACATGAAAATGCCAATTGCTCTTCTATGATAGAACATCTTCTTCTTCTACAAGAAGACATTATTCCCATATATTATCAACTTCCTCTTTATCCTATTATGGTTAAATTTATTTTAATAAGCTTAAAATATTAACTGTTTTCCATAATATACACATAACCCCAACAAGAATATACTTTATCATAGGCCGAATAATATTATAATTTCATGGGATGCTTCATCCGAAATACATAATCATGAAATATTTATAGAAATATTGCCAGTCATTGGCGTTTATAAATAATACATTTTTTTATATAAAAATAATCAATCAATTTTATTCTCAAACATTTTTTTCATAACATACCAATGTATGACTGTATGTTTGGACAACACGTGCCCACTTTGTGTGTGTGTGGGCATTTGTTACTACAATCATATTCGATGGAAATAAAACAATGGACGAGATAGTTTTCCTTTTTGAAAACATTGTTTTATTTTCTTTTTTTAACTCTGCTAATCTAATATTATTTTGTTCACAGATATCTCTAAGCTATTTATATAACATCCCAAAATCCAAACAGTCATCATAGTAAAATATCGGTTTATGTGTTTATATAAAATAGTTTGTCCCTTTTAATCAATCATTGATAACTCCCACTGAAAAGTGATTTTCTAAAGATAGTTTTCTTTTATTTGTCGTTTTTTCTTATACGAATTTTATAAGGAGCGATAAGGGAATTTTATAGGAATACCTTTGGATCCTCAATGGGAGAGGTCTTCTATAAGAAAAAATTTTCTATCCTTGGTTTTCTACAAAATAACTTCCTGATCTGGTATATAAAGGCCGCCTTTTCATATATTCGGTTGTTTATGGGAAGACTCAAATGGTCCTCTTCCATTAGATTATAATTTTGTTAACTATAACATAACCACCTTATATTCTATAAGAAGAACTTCTAATCTTCTATTAAAAGAAATTTTGACTTCCATAAGAACAACACCTGGTCTTCTAAAAAAAATCTCCTTTTGTCTTCTACAACAAAATCTCCAGGATTTCTATTAGAAGACCTCTTGGTCTTCTATAAAAATTTAACTTCGTCGTCCACAAGAAGACACCTCTTCTAAAAGAAGACCTAGTGGTATTCTACAAGAAAACCTCCTGATCTTTTCTAAAACCAGTAAGGAATGTAGTAAAGTCGGATGGGGCCGACTATCTGATACCCTTCACCACTTTGGGTATATTCAACAGATGAATCATAAACGACGACACATTTTGAAAGGACCATTAAAATGAAATTGGATCCATAAACATGTCATTCTGCAGCCAATACTAAATAGAAGCTATATTTAAATCCGAACCGATTTCAGGAAACCTAACACACATCATTCCAGACCTAATTCATAACGCTGTGCCAAATTTCGTTCAAATCGAAAGATATATAGCGACTTTGGTGCACCATTTACATTAAATCGGACGAAAATATATATGGGAACTATATCTAAATCTGAACCGATTTTCAGGAAACTTAACACACATCATTCCAGACCTAATTAATTACGCTGTGCAAAATTTTGTTCAAATCGAAAGATATATAGGGACTTTGGTGCACCATTTACATTAAATCGGACGAAAATATATATGGGAACTATATCTAAATCTGAACCGATTTTCAGGAAACTTAACACACATCATTCTAGGCATAATTCATTACGTTGTGCTACATTTCGTGCAAATCGAAAGATATATAGAGCCTTTGTGGCCATTTACATTAAATCGGACGAAAATATATATGGGAGCTATATCTAAATCTGAACCGATTTTCAGGAAACTTAACACACATCATTCTATACCTAATTCATTACGCTCTGCCAAATTTCGTTCAAATCGAAAGATATATAGGGACTTCGGTGCACCATTTACCTTAAATCGGACAAAAAAAAGGGAGCTATATATAAATCTGAACCGATTTTCATGAAACTTAGCACACATCATTCTATGCTTAATTAAGTACGCTCTGCCAAATTTCGTGCAAATCGGAAGATATATAGGGACTTTGGTGCCCCATTTTCCTTAAATCGGACGAAAATATATATGGGAGCTATATCTAAATCTGAACCGATTTTTCCCAATTTCAATAGGGTGTGCCAAAATACATGTTCACAAAAATACATGGACGGACAGATGGACAGACGGACATACGTAAATCGACTCAGAATGTGATTCTATGCATATTCTCAAAAGGAACCATGTGTCTATCTCGTTTCCTTTTGCCTGTTACAAACATATGCTTTGTGCATATGTACCACAGTGTGGTGAAGTGTATAAATACCTCTTAATCTTCAATAAGAAGTCCGCTGGCTATAAAAAAAACATCTTGCTCTTCTATAAAAAGGCAAATTGCACTTTTACAAGAAGTGCAAATTGCCTATAAGAAGATCTCTACGCCATCTAAATAAAGACCACTTTGTCTTCTATAAGAATACCTCTTGGTATTCCATAAGAATATCTCTTGGTATTCCATAAGAATATCTCTTGGTATTCCATAAGAATATCTCTGGGTATTCTATAAGAATACCTCTTAGTATTCCATAAGAATACCTCTTGGTATTCTATAAGGATACCTCTTAGTATTCCATAAGAATACCTCTTAGTATTCCATAAGAATACCTCTTGGTATTCTATAAGAATACCTCTTGGTTTTCTATAAGAATACCTCTTGGTATTCTATAAGAATACCTCTTGGTATTCTATAAGAATACCTCTTGGTATTCTATAAGAATACCTCTTGGTATTCTATAAGAATACCTCTTAGTATTCTATAAGAATACATATTGGCAGACCTTCCCTTATTCTATAGCAGGGAATTTCTGGATTTTTCACGAGATAGATTTTCTTGTCTTTTATGAGAATACCTCTACGTTTTCTATAAGAAGACATCCTGGCTTTCTACAAAAAAATACATAATTTTTCTATAAGAGAACACCTAGAACACCTATGGCTTCATCAAGAAGACTATTAAATCGTTTGGTACTATAGATGGAACAATTAAACTTAAGCTGGTGAGTAAAAGAGGCATTCAGATTTCAACACGGAACACATTACGAGGAATGGACCCTCCTTGTGTTAGACTTGGACAGGTCTTCACTGGCAAGTCCGGCTAAGATCAAAAGCAAGACGCATTACGTGTCCAACGCTGTATACTTCAAGATCAGAAAGCCAAGAATTGGAGAATGTGAAACTGCGAGGGGAAAACACCCGACAACAAAGATGAGGAAGCAGAGGGAAAGATCACTGACTCTCAAGAATACCGGTTACTGGAGGGCAACTGATAGATGTCATCCATTCTCTATCGGAGCGAGACGGCAACCCCAGTGTTGACGTTTAAAATAATAGTCGGACGGGGCCGACCATACGATACCCTACACAACTACCACGGAACTCAAATTTTCTGCGGATGTTTATTCCGAGCCTGGGCAATATTTCGTGATATTTGCACCCTCTTTCCCCATTAGAGATACACAGCACCTCTTCCTCACACTGACATATTTTCCGAATATTACGAGTATTCAGTACAGCTATTGTCCAGATTCCCTTCACCGTGGGTTGTGTTGTGATGTTCGGCTTTCATTTCTGGTCTATTGATCGACTCGAAAATAACACACAAAAATAAGTTTTCGGTCCACTTCATTCCAAAATTATTATCTGATCATCACCGATAATTATGGGCGTTGTCCTTGACCATAACTGGAACCTCATGGAAAATTTCAAAGCGATCAGCTTTGAAATTTTAAATAATATACGAATACGGAGATACCTGTAAATATTTAGGTGTAACTCCCACATCCGAGAACATACAACAATATAATTGGTATTAATTTATAGGTCAGCCACTCCTCTTGGATATAATATCAACTTCTCGGGCCTATGTCCTTCAGGGGTAAATATATACGCTATAGAATACAAGTTTTGTCATTTTTCACACAAAAGTCAGGGTTCATTTGACCCGCTAAATATTGGCCGATCTTTATTAAAAAAGGCAGACTTATTCCATGGCCCGATCCCCATCTCGTTGTAAAAATTCGAGATATTTGGGCCATAACTGGAGCTCTGGAGCGACCAGAAAAACCGACAAAAATTTAGTATTTGGTCCATTTCATCCCAGAACCCATCCTACATGCAAAATTTTGTAAAGATTGGTCCATAACTGTGGCCTGTATCGTATTTACAAATTATACTGGACAGACGGACGGACGGACGGACACACATGTCTAGATCGACTCAGCTAGTCGAGATATGACGATCGGTATACTTAAAGGTGGGTCTAGGGCCAATATTTCGCGGCGTTACAAACTTTTGGGGCTGCACAAAGCTATAATACCCTGACAACATAGTTGTGTAGGGTATAATGAGGTCTCTGGGTTAAACCATATAAATCATCAATCACAAATATGTAAGCTTACTCTTTTCCCAGAGTTGTCAGCATCGGACGCTATTGTACTGAAGCAGGGAAGTAGTAAAATTTACCTGACACCAGTATATCTCCCGTTCGACTCGCCGATACCACCACCAACGGTGGAGCTGCAGCGACTGGTGAAAAAGACACAGAAAGCTGGTAAAGAATTACTAATTAGTAGTGATGCAAACTCCACCATATTGCGTGGCGTAGTACGAATACTAACAAAAGGGGCAAGGCCCTTCCAGATTATTTGAATACCAACGACTTAATAACGCTTAACATAGACAATAAACCTACCTTTGTTAACAAAGAGTACTCCTTTTCTGATCACAAATCTGCTTTTGAAAAAGCCTGGATGACAGGGGATATCCGGAATAAAGGAAAAGAATTCCAAACGCTTTACAACAGAGCACGCCGGAAAAAAAATCCACAGTATTCTGGAACAACTTTCACGATAAACGGAAGATATACAATGAAATGACTAGAACCGATAAACATAACTCGTGGAAGTTTTTCTGCGAACGACGTGATCGACGTTTCAAAAATCAAGAAGTTCCTATCTAAGACCCAAGCCGAAACAATGGTAGATGGTGAGGGTAACAGGACAGAAACAATTGAGGAAATATTAAGACTTCTAATGAACACCGAACACATCTGCAATGGACGATGCCACGGTAGACAGAGAATAAAGATCAGAGGAACCTATGATTGACAAGTCAATGGTGTTAGAAGCTTTAAAATGCTTCTCGCCAAGAAAGAAGCGGTATATTTAACACCACATCTAGCCGCACTCTTTAGCGCATGTATAAGGTTTGCGTACACACCAAGAGTATGGCACCAATCGCACCATACGCAACACCTAAAGCCTACCGGCCAATAAGCCTAACTTCAATCCCACTCAAAACTATGGAACGTACAATCGAAACCATGATAAAGAGCAGCATACCCAACGACACGCTGAAATATATGTATGTAAAGGAATGATCAGTGGAAACCGCTTTACATTAGGTAATACACCCTATTGAGGGCACCTTCGCTAAGAAACTATATACCTTAGCGGTTTGCATTGACATTGAAGGAGCACTGAATTAAACGATTATTTATTCACTTGGAGTGGCATTTTAACTATACGACGAAGCTCATCCTACCCATTCGCAAGTGCTCTGCTGAAAAGTATAGTCTTACTTCGCATATTCGTCCATTGCGGAAATTTCTTGCAGCTACCCAAGCATTTGTTTATACGTTACTGACATCCCAAAAAAAACCTTCTATCAATTTCAATTTATCTTCATGATTTATATCACAAAACACACATGTTGTTTTGTTTATGTTTTCTGATCAGGTCACCCACTATTTCGAAAGAAATCAGTCACCTGGCCTGATTATTTTCCATTGACAGTTTTTAGTTTGAAACAAAACTGATGGATGTTCTGTTCTGTTCTGCGAAATCTCAGTGTGAAACATTATGTCAATATTGGACATGTGTATATGTGTGTGTGTGTGCGTTTGCATGTGTATGTTGACAAAGTTAAGACTTGACATTGCTAACAGTTTGTAGGATGTCTTTTCATGAAATCATAATTACGACAACTTTCACCTGGTAGTAGTAGTTGGTTGACATGGAAACTTTCAGCCATTACCAATAAAAGTGCTGGCTGATTAGATAGCAAAGGATTCAGAGAAGGATAGGAGAGGAAGAGAGAAAACGTGGGTCAAAGTAGGCAAGTAATAGCATAAAAGCAGATTTGATTCTTCACATCAGGCAGGGCAGGAAACCATACTCATAACCGTAAACGCTATATGTTTGTTCGTGTATTTGTTCGAAGGTATTTACTACGAAACGTGAAAGCCTCTGATAAAGGCTCATGGAGGATATTTGCTAATGGCAGTGTGTGTGTGTGTTGGTGTGGTGTCATAATTTTTGATGGATAGTTTTGGTGAGGTCTTCTGGTGACAAGACATTTCCGGCAGAAATACATAATTAATGTACCAGAGAAACTATGATGGGGAAATAATCGGTAGGGATTCGACATCATACCCATCTCCCACCTGTATTAACATCTGACAAAACATCTGATTGTTTGCATATGAATATTTTTCTAAATTTCGTTTACTATGTGACAAGAAATTCAATTTCTACAATGACAAAGGATAAACAAATTTAAATAGAATTTTTTTCTTCGCTTCTTTCCTACTTGAAGATGTAAACAACAAGTCCCTTATTTCTTTTCACACATACACGAAGACTCACACCAATATTCAAATACTCGTAAATCACACAAATCCATCTATCATCATTTCGATGAGATTTTACGAAAATATGTTTACCTTAATCTTATAGATTTTCAATTCAAACGTCAATTCAATAACAAGCTCACAACACGCCCATACACACGCGCTCGCACTTACACTATTACACGTATAACTATATATCAAATTTGGTAAACTTCCCATGTAAACAAACCCAGGATTTAAATTGTTTTTGTCTTCCACCACCCGCGACGTGACTCCTTAAAAACTAAACGGAAAACAAGAAGAAACAAATTGCGTCGTGAAAATAGTTTCCCAGACACGTAGCTAATTTGAAGACAT
>NW_026876095.1:0-18633 GCF_032173495.1 Musca vetustissima
TCGATTTTAGTTAGAAATTATATCTTGAAACCCCCCTTTATATATTTTAGCGATGAAAGCTATATTTCGTTTTATACATATATTCCCATGTTTCAGAATCTTTCGTGGAATGCCGCCATCATCACCCAACAAAGTAGGTGAATTACATCGCTTACGGATAGTAAACATATCGATATATGTATGTTCAATCACTTCTCTGATGAACAAACATGAGAACCCTTGTCAATGCGGCGTATAATTCAGGTAAACAACATTCAGAGGGCAGCATCGGCATCGGCATCGACATCAACAGCAGAAGCAGTTGTAGTAACAACAACGAAAAAATGGCGAAGGAAGAAAGAAAACATGTTCATCATAACCAACAGTAGAAAGCTATCAAGTAAACAGACGAATAGGCAAGCATGTAGAAGAAACAGAAAAAAAACTGAAAGAAAGAATCAAAGTGAATATTCTTTGATATCAACAGTAACTGAAATAGCTATCGGCATGTATGCATGTGTTTATGTGTGTGTGTGTAAAGCTATAGTCGGTGTATGAGTGGGTTAAATCGATTGCCATGAAGGACATAAAGCCTGTTTGGTCTGAGTAATGGTAAAGGATATTCATTGAATGATATATGTAAATAAACAGCGAATTAAGTAAATATCTCTAGAGCAGGGCTTACGAGTACACATTCCTGCATATGCATTTATAGGTAGTTGGTGTGCTTAATTTCAGTTTATTTGGATTTCCCCCCCGATAAAAAACATTTTCTTTGGCGACGCTTAAGTGGTTCTATTTAAGGTAATTTATTGAGAAAATTGTTAAAACCTTTTAATGTTAATTTTTTTCGGATTTCTACCGGAAATTTGAGATGGATGAAGGATGTTTTTAAACAGAAAGTGTGTGTATTTTTTAACTCCATATTTATGATAGGTGTTCCTCGAAAAAAGTCTTTACAAACACACACTTATAAATGGTACTTGGTAATATATTATTAAAAGTTGTGAGAAAATATTAAAAAAAATATATTTTTAAACCGGCAAAGAAAATAGTAAAGTTGGACTGGGCCGACTACATGATACGCTTCACCACTTTGGGTATATTCTACATATGTATCTTAACAGGCGTCGTTTTTTTGAAGGAACATTGACATGAAATTGAACGAACTTAAATATTTGATCTTTATCGTTAACTAAACCGACTAACATAAATCCCTAAACATGTCATTCTGCAACCTTTGCTAAATTTTGTAAGTCGATTTAAAATTCAATCTTAATCAGACAACCATTGATTACTTGGTGTACAATTAACATGAATAGGTCGAAATTATATATGGAAGCTATGTTATATATAAGTCTGAACCGATTTCAAGGAAACTTGCCAAATATTAATTTATATTAACTTCAGAATGTTGTGTCAATCGGCCTAGCTATGGATCTTTAGTGCACCATTTACTTAAAATCGAACGAATATATATATAAAGGAGGTGTATGTAAATCTGAATCGATTTTCACGAAACTTACCACACATCATTCTAGACTTAATTCAGTACGCTATACCGAAATTCGTGCAAATCGAAAGATATACAGGGTCTTTGGTTCACCAATTACCTTAAATCGAACAAAAATATATATGGGAGCGAAAATATATATGGGAACCATATCCAAATCTGAACCGATTTTCACGAAATTTAACACACATCGTTCAAGACTTATTTCAGTGCGCTGTGCCAAATTGCAAATCTAAATCTGAACCGATTTTCATGAAATTTAGCACACATCATTCTAGACTTAATTCAGTAAGCTGTTCCAAATTTCGTTCAAATCGAAAGATATATAGGGACTTTGGTACACAATTTACTTTAAATCGGACGAAGCTATATATGAGAGGTATATCTAAATCTGAACCGATTTTTTCAATTTCAATAGGGTTCGTCCTTGGGCCAAACAAATGAGCTGTGCCAAATTTCATCCAATTCGGATCATAAATGCGACCTGTACTTTGTTTACAATTTAACATGGACAGACAGGCAGACGGACGGACATGCATAAATCGACTCAGAAAGTGATTCTATGCATATTCTCAAAAGGAACCATGGGTCGATCTCGATTATTTTTGCCTGTTACAAACATATGCACAAAGACATAATACCATGTATTTGCACGAAATTTGGAATAGCGTACTGAATTGAGTCTAGAATGATGTCTGCTAAGTTTCGTAAAAATTGGTTCAGATTTAGATATTTTATATCATATCAATGTTCTTTCGAAAAGGCGGAGTATATTAGGAGACATATGTAGAATATACCCAAAGTGGTGAAGGGTATCATATAATCGGCTCAGTCCGACTTCACTGCTTTCCTTACTGTTTTTATACCCTCCACCATAGTATTGAGGGTATATTTATTTTGTTTTTTTCCGTTTGTAACTCATCGAAATAATCATTTCCAACCCTATAAAGTATGTATATTATTGATCAGCGTAAAATTCTATGACGATATAGCCATGTCCGTCTGTCTGTTGTAATTACTCTAGCGTCTAAACGAAGTGAGATAGATCGCCAAAATTTGCATAGAGTCTTTTGTCTGCAGCCAGGTCGGTTCAGGCATAGCTTCCATATAAAGGTACCCCGCTAATTTTCAGTATTTTGAGGTTCTTGAGCGCGTTTTCAACTAAATTCGCTGAAATTTGGTACATTGAGTTCTTATTGGGTAGCAAATCTCTTCACTAAAAATTATAAATATAGGTCCATTTTTTCGGATAGTCCCCATATAAGCGTAGCCCCAATTTTCGGTATTTTGGGGGTTTTGATACTAAAAATTATAAATATAGGTAATTTTTTTCGGGTAGCTCCCATATAAGGTTACCCCCCAATTTTCTGTATTTTAGGTTTTTAGGGGTTTTGTCCGGATTTTTTCACCGAATTGGCTGTAATTTAGTAATTTGAGTTCTTATTGGGTAGCAAATCCCTCCACTAAAAATTATAAATATAGGTCCATTTTTTCGGATAGCCACCATATAATTGTACCCCAATTTTCGATATTTTGAGCTTCTTGAGCGCGTTTTTCAACCGAATTCGCTGAAATTTGGTATTTTGTAGTCGTATATGGGAACAAATTATTAATATTAATATTCACCCCTTTTTAGGTTACTCCCCTATTCGTTGCGGGGAATAGTAAATTTTTACCCTACAAAGACTATTTAGCCATCTGTTGTAAGCATTCCACCTTCTAAAGATATTGTGATAAAAAAAACTCAAACAATACTATAATAAAATATATCGGCAGACATTTAGGCATCTCCTCAATATAGTGATACCTCCTGAAGGAAAGGATTGAGATAAACAATTAAAATATTGGGTTCAAAATTGGCATATACCGGTCATTAATTAGACTTAGCCCTCATATAATGATATCCCCAAATATTCACTATTTCCTACACTATGTAATCAATAATGGTCCCCCTTTAGGCATACCCTCATATAACTTTGTAATCTAAATTACAGTAGTTTGAGGATTTTATACTCTACCATGCGTTATCTGTACCAGTCCACTTTTTCGATCTTACAGATTTTAGGAAAAATCCCCATTAAAATTGCTGAAGTTTGTATTTGGTGTACATAATGGTTTACATAAATCGGTTTGTAGAATTATCGGTATATGCCCACTCTTTGGTATGTTCCCTATATTTTCATTGCATGGATCTGTAAGTATAACTATGGTGAAGGGTATCCAAAGTTCGGCCCGGCCGAACTTAACGCTTTTTTACTTGTTTTTATACCCTTCACCACACTGTGGTACAGGGTATTATGTCTTTGTGCATATGTTTGTAACAGGCAAAATGAAACGAGATAGACCCATGGTTCCTTTTAAGAATATGCATAGAATCACTTTTTAAGTCGATTTATGCATGTCCGTCCGTCCGTCCGTCCGTCTGTCTGTCCATGTATTTTTGTGAGCAAAGTACAGGTCGCATTTATGATCCGAATTGGATGAAATTTGGCATAGGTCACTTATTCGGCCCAAGGACGAACCCTATTGAAATTGGGAAAAATCGGTTCAGATTTAGATATAGCTCCCATATATATATTTAACCGATTTAATGTAAACGGTCCCTATATATCATTCGATTTGCACGAAATTTGGTACAGCCTAATCATTTAGGTCTAAAATGATGTGTGTAAAATTTCATAAAAATCGGTCCAGATTTAGATATAGCTCCCATATATAGTTTCGTCCGATTTCATGTAGATGGTGCCCCAAAGTCCTAATATATCTTTCAATTTGCACGAAATTTGGCATAACGTACGGAATTGAGCCTAGAATGATGTGTGCCAAGTTTCGAGAAAATCGGTCCAGATATAGATATAGCTCCCATATATATAGTTTCGACCGATTTCATGTAAATTGTGCACCAAAGTCCCTATATATCTTTCGATTTGCACGAAATTTGGTACAATGTACTGAATTGGGCCTAGAGTGATGTCTGCCAAGTTTCGAGAAAATCGGTCCAGATTTAGATATAGCTCCCATATATAGTTCCGTCCGATTTCATGTAAATTGTGCACCAAAGTCCTATGTATATTTCGATTTGCACGAAATTTGGCATAACGTACTGAATTGAGCCTAGAATGATGTGTGCCAAGTTTCGAGAAAATAATTTCAGATTTAGATATAGCTCCCATATATATTTTCGTCCGATTTTATATAAATGATGTACCAAAGTCCCTATATATCTTGCGATCTGCACGAAATTTGGTATAACGTACTGAATTGGGCCTAGAGTGATGTCTGCCAAGTTTCGATAAAATCGGTCAAGATTTAGATATAGCTCCCATATATAGTTTCGTCCGATTTCATGTAAATGGTGCACCAATGTCCCTATATATCTTTCGATTTGCACGAAATTTGGCATAACGTGCTGAATTGAGCATAAAATTATGTCTGGTATGTTTCGTGAAAATCGGTCCAGATTTAGATATAGCTCCATATATAGTTCCGTCCGATTTCATGTAAATGGTGCACCAATGTCCCTATATATCTTTCGATTTGCACGAAATTTAGCATAACGTACTGAATTGAGCATAAAATTATGTCTGGTATGTTTCGTGAAAATCGGTCCAGATTTAGATATAGCTCCATATATAGTTCCGTCCGATTTTATGTAAAAGGTGCACCAAAGTCCCTATATATCTTTCGATTTGCACTAAATTTGGCATTACGTACTGAATTGAGCCTAGAATTATGTCTGCCAAGTTTCGAGGAAATCGGTATAGATTTATATATAGCTCCCTTATATTATAGGTTGATTTTAAGTAATTGACGCACCAAGGAACAAATATATATCTGATAGGAACAAAACGTACTGAAATTAGTATAACCTAACCTGTACCAAGTTTCGTTGAAATAGGTTCATTTTAGCATCCATATATAAGTAAATTGTGCATCAAACTCCTCATATTTGTTAGATTGACATCAAATTTTGCACAACGTACAAAATTGAGCATAGAATAACGTAGTTGGGTTTTCTAGAAGTACAGACATAGCCCAATGGATTAACTATTGATATTTTTTTGAAGTCGATTTACATACTTTTGTCCCATTGTAAGAAACGAATGACATGTTTATGGATAGATCTAGGTCGTTTCACATTTAGATAAATATCACATATTTTATTTCATACAATTTCATGATAATAGTCCTGTTTAATATACCCATAGTGGTGAAGGGTATCATATAGTCGGCCCCGCCCGACTTTACTACTTTCCTTACTGTTTTTTTTTTTTTTTTTTTTTGAAAACGTCCACTCTTAAAAATATTTGGAAATCGTGTGGTGCTTCTTCCACTCTTTAACAATGTCAATTTCCATTTCTGCCTTCTTTGAGTATTACAAAAGTCAATAAGCCATGACAGCAAGGAATTAGTAGCAAAAACGTTATTTAACAAACCTGCTAGCTAGCCCAAAAAACCACAATATTATTTATTGCAATGTAATTAAATTTACATATATTTTATATACTGTATGTAAATAGAACGGCAAATGCACATATTTCGAAATATAAATTTAATTTATAATGTTGAAATATCTACAAATTTGTAAATGAGTTTAAGGTATGTTAGCCATTTTGGAGTGAGTCTGGTAGTATTTATATGTAAGTGTGTAGGTGGTGGAGGGTGTAAAGGTATATTGGCCTGGCTACATTTATTAATGTAAGTCAAATGGGCAAAAGTTAATTTAATAAATTATATATTATCATATAATTTGCATGCAAATACATACACCATTATATATGCACACATACATACACATGCAGATATTTGTATTGAACAGATAGTTTAATGAATCAACCGAACAGATAATTTAATGAATCAACAACACTAAGTTGGTTCCCTAATAAAAAAATATACATATATAAATGGAAATATGTTTTTAAGTCCGTTAATTGAATGGAATAACACATTCATCAAATCGTTAATATGGGATTTTTTATTAAAAATAAATATTTTTTTTTTATATTTTTTGTTTATTGTCTTTTTTTACGTAGGTATTATTGTTATTATTATTTTTTAATAAATAGAATAAATAAATAGCCATAGAAGTTATTGACTTTAATAATTTTATTGTGAATTATTATAACTTCCATACAAAACATGGGCCAACTTTATGAAATGGGTTTAGTTTTGGCCGTAAACAAAATATCCAATCGGAGTGGAAAATATGGTTTGAACGCATGAAAAAACCAGTAAGGAAAGTAGCAAAGTCGGACGGGGCCGACTATATGATACCCTTCACCACTATGGGTATATTAAAAAGGACTATTAACATGCAATTGGATGAAATAAAATATGTGATATTTATCTAAATGTGAATCTACCTAGATCTATCCATAAAGTATGTAAATCGACTTCAAACAAATATAAATAGGTCAACCGTTGGGCTATGTCTGTACTTCTACAAAACGCAACTACGTAATTCTATGCTCAATTCTGTAAGTTGTGCAAAATTTGATGTCAATCTGACTAACTGAGGAGTTTGATGCCCAATTTACTTGAAATCGGGCGAAAATATATATGGAAGCTCTATGCAAATATTAGGCGATTTCAAACAAACTTGTCACAGGTTAGGATATACTAATTTCAGAACGTTTTGTTCCTATCAGCCTATTGGTTCCGATTTTCTCGAAACTTGACAGACATCACTCTATGCTCAATTCAGTACGTTAGGCCAAATTTCGTGCAAATCGAAGGATATATAGGGACTTTGGTGCACCATTTATATGAAATCGGACGAAACTATATATGGGAGCTATATGTAAATCAGGACCGATTTTCCCGAAACTTGACAGACATCATTCTAGGCTCAATTCAGTACGTTATGCCAAATTTCGTGCAAATCGAAAGATATATAGGGACTTTGGGGCACCATTTACATGAAATCGGACGAATCTATATACGGAAGCTATATCTAAATCTGGACCGATTTTCTCGAAACTTGGCAGACATCACTCTAGGCTTAATTCAGTACGATATGCCAAATTTCGTGCAAATCGAAATATATATAGGGAGTTTGCGGCACCATTTACTTGAAATCGGACGAAACTATATATGGGAGCTATATAGAAATCCGGACCGATTTTCCCGAAACTTGGCAGATATCACTCTAGGCTCAATTCAGTACGTTATGCCAAATTTCGTCCAAATCGAAGGATATATAGGGACTTTGGTGCCCCATTTATATGAAATCCGATGAAACTATATATGGGAGCTATATGTAAATCAGGACCGATTTTCCCGAAACTTGGCAGACATCATTCTAGGCTCACTTCAGTACGTAATGCCAAATTTCGTGCAAATCGAATGATATATAGGGACTTTGGGGCACCATTTAGAAACCCGGACCGATTTTCTCGAAACTTGGCAGACATCACTCTAGGCTTAATTCAGTACAGTGTGCCAAATTTCGTGCAAATCGAAAGATATATAGGGACTTTGGGGCACCATTTACATGAAATCGAATGAAACTATATATGGGAGCTATATCTAAATCTGGACCGATTTTCTCGAAACTTGGCAGACATAATTCTAGGCTCAATTCAGTACGATATGCCAAATTTCGTGCAAATCGAAAGATATATAGGGACTTTGGGGCACCATTTACATGAAATCGGACGAAACTATATATGGGAGCTATATCTAAATCTGGACCGATTTTCACGAAACTTTGCAGACATTATTTTAGACCTAAATGATAAAGCTGTACCAAATTTCGTGCAAATCGAAAGATATATAGGGGCCGTTTACATGAAATCGGTTAAATATATATATGGGAGCTATATCTAAATCTGAACCGATTTTTCCCAATTTCAATAGGGTTCGTCCTTGGACCGAATAAGTGACCTATGCCAAATTTCATCCAATTCGGATCATAAATGCGACCTGTATTTTGTTTACAATTTAACATGGACAGACAGACGGACAGACAGACGGACGGACGGACGGACGGACATGCATAAATCGACTTAGAAAGTGATTCTATGCATATTCTCAAAAGGAACCATGTGTCTATCTCGATTCCTTTTGCCTGTTACAAACATATGCACAAAGACATAATACCCTGTACCACAGTGTGGTGAAGGGTATAAATATATATATAAAACCATGTTTTGATGAAAATAAGGTCTGATATATATGTAGTCTCTCTCGTAAATGTGAGCCATATGTAAATCTGGATGGTTTTAAACCAATTTTGAGAGAAACCATTTTTTGCTGAACTAGCCTCTGGCTGCATTGAATTGATTTTTTTAAACAGCTTTATTTCAGTCCTTGAAAAATCCACGCCTCATTTTAGTCTATGATTTTTTTATTGCATGCTTTATTTTAGTCTTTGAAAAATTTTCAATAAAAATGCACGCCATATTTTAGTCCTTGAAGAAATATTTTTTAAAAATCCATGCTTAATTTTAGTCTTTGAAAAATATGTTTTAACCAGTGAGTGGAACAGTATAGTCGGACGAGGCCGACCATACGATACCCTACACAACTACCACGGAACTCGAATCTTCTGCGGATGTTTATTCCGAACCATGGGCAATATTTCGTGATATTTGCACACTCTTGCCCGAGTAGAGGTAAAAAGCACCTCTTACTCACACTGACATATTTTCCGAATATTACGAGTACTTAGTACAGCTATAGCCCAGATTCACTTCACCGTGGGTTGTGTTGTGTTGTTCGGCTTTCATTTGTGGTCTATAGATCGACTCGAAAATAACGCAAGAAGTTAAGTTTTCGGTCCACTTCATTCCAAAATTATTATCTGATCATCACCGCAAAAATTATAGGCGTTGCCTTGACAATACCTGGAACCTCATGGAATATTTCAAAACGATCAAAGCTATAGTTCTTTGGCCCGATCCCCTTCTCCATGCAAAATTTCACGATGTTCGGGCCATTATTGCGGCATCTGGAGCGACAAGAAAAACCGAAAAAGTTTAGTATTTGGTCCATTTCATCCCGTAAATATTAACCGATTTTTCCCAAAAACAATAGGGGTCTTCATTGGCCAGAACCCATCCTACACGCAAAACTTGATGAAGATTGGTCCATAACTGTGGCCCGTATCGTGTTTACAAATTATAATGAACATACGTACAGATGGACGGACGGACACACATGTCTAGATCGACTCAGCTAGTCGAGATATGACGATCGGTATACTTAAAGGTGGGTCTAGGACCAATATTTCGCGGCGTTACAAACTTTTGGGGCTGCACATAGCTATAATACCCTGACAACATAGGCAAAATGAAACGAGATAGACACATCGTTCCTTTTGAGAATATGGATAGAATCACTATCTAAGTCGATTTATGCATGTCCGTCCGTCCGTCGCAGGTCGCAGGTCGCATTTACGATCCGAATTGGATGAAAGTTGACATTGGTCACTTTTTTTGGCCCAAAGACGAACCCTATTGAAATTTGGAGAAATCGGTTCAGATTTCGATATAGCTCTCATATATAGTTTCGTCCGATTTTAAGTGAATGGTGCACCCTATATATCATTCGATTTGTACGAAATTTGGCAAAGCGTACTGAACTGAGCCTGGAATGATGTGTGCAAAGTTTCATGAAGATCGGTTCAGATTTAGATATTGCTCCCATATATATTTTCGTCCGATTTTGTGTAAATGGTGCACCGATGTCCCCATATATCATTCGATTTGCACGAAATTTGGAATAGCGTACTTAATTGAGCCTATAATTATGTGTGCTGAGTTTCGTGGAAATCGGTGCAGATTTAGATATAGCTCCTATATATAGTTTTGTCATATTGTATGTAAATGTTGCACCAAAGTCCCGAAACTTGGCATAGCGTGCTGAATTGAGACTAGAATGATGTGTCTTTAGTTTTGCGAAAATCGGTTCAGGTTTATATATAGCTTCTATGTCTATATCTATCGATTTGCACGATAAATTAAATTTCTCATTGGTTGCACAAAGACTTGAGTATGTTCCTTCGAGGGAACATTGACATACAATTGTACATATGTACAATATACCCATAGTGGTGAAGGGTATCATATAATCGGCTCAGTCCGACTTTACTACTTTCCTTACAGGTTTTAGTCCTTGAAAAAAAATACTTTCTAAAAATCCACGCCTTATGTTAGTCCTTGAAAAAATATTTTTTTTTTAATCAACGACTTATCCTTATCCTTGAAAAAATATTTTTTTTTAAAAATTCACGCTTTATCCCTGAAAAAAAAATATTTTTTAAAAATTCAGGCTTTATCCTTGAAAAAATATTTTTTTTTTTAATTCACGCTCTATCCTTGAAAAAAATATTTTTTTAAAAAATCACGCTTTATCCTTGAAAAAAAATATTTTGTCTTAAAATTCACGCTTTATATTTGAAAAAAATATTTTTTTTAAAATTCACACATTATCCCTGATTTTTATACCCTTCACCACACTGTGGTACAGGGTATTATGTCTTTGTGCATATGTTTGTAACAGGCAAAAATAATCGAGATAGACCCATGGTTCCTTTTGAGAATATGCATAGAATCACTTTCTGAGTCGATTTACGCATGTCCGTCTGTCCGTCCGTCCGTCTGTCCATGTTAAATTGTAAACAAAGTACAGGTCGCATTTATGGTCCGAAGTGGATGAAATTTGGCATAGGTCACTTATTTGGCCCAAGGACGAACCCTATAGAAATTGGGAAAAATCGGTTCAGATTTAGATATAGCTCCCATATATATATTTAACCGATTTAATGTAAACAGTCCCTATATAACTTTCGATTTGCACGAAATTTAGTACAGCCTAATCATTTAGGTCTAGAATGATGTCTGCCAAGTTTCGTGAAAATCGGTCCAGATTTAGATATAGCTCCCATATATAGTTTCGTCCGATTTCATGTAAATGGTGCCCCAAAGTCCCTATATATCTTTTGATTTGCACGAAATTTGGCATAACGTACTGAATTAAGCCTAGAGTGATGTCTGCCAAGTTTCGTGAAAATCGGTCCAGATTTAGATATAGCTCCCATATATAGTTTCGTCCGATTTCATGTAAATGGTGCCCCAAAGTCTCTATATATCTTTCGATTTGCACGAAATTTGGCATAACGTACTGAATTGAGTCTAGAATGGTGTCTGCCCAGTTTCAAGAAAATCGGTCCAGATTTAGATATAGCTCCCATATATAGTTTCGTCCGATTTCATGTAAATGGTGCCCCAAAGTCCCTATATATCCTTCGATTTGCACGAAATTTGGCATAACGTACTGAATTGGGCCTAGAATGATGTCTGCCAAGTTTCATGAAAATCGGTCCCGATTTAGATATAGCTCACATATATAGTTTCGTCCGATTTAATGTAAATGGGGCCCCAAAGTCCCTATATATCTTTCGATTAGCACGAAATTTGGTACAGCCTAATCATTTAGGTCTAGAATGATGTCTGCCAAGCTCCGTGAAAATCGGTCAAGATTTAGATATAGCTACCATATATAGTTTCGTCCGATTTCATGTAAATTGTGACCAAAATCCATATATATCTTTCGATTTGCACGAAATTTGGCATAACGTACTGAATTGAGCCTAGAGTTATGTCTGCCAAGTTTCGTGAAAATCAGTCCAGATTTAGATATAGCTCCCATATATAGTTTCGTCCGATTTCATGTAAATTGTGCACCAACATCCATATATATCTTTCGATTTGCCCGAAATTTTGCACAACGTACTGAATTGAGCCTAGAGTGATGTCTGCCAAGTTTCGATAAAATCGGTCCATATTTCTATATAGCTCCCACATATAGTTTCGTCCGATTTCATGTAAATGGTTCACCAAAGTCGCTATATATCTTTCGATTTGCACGAAATTTGGCATAACGTACTGAATTGAGCCTAGAGTGATGTCTGCCTTGTTTCGTGAAAATCGGTCCAGATTTAGATATAGCTCCATTTTATTATAGATTGATTTTATGTAATTGACGCACCAAGGAACCAATAGGAACAAAACGTTCTAAAGTTAGTATAACCTAACCTGTGACAAGTTTGTTTGAAATCGCTTAATATGTGGATATAGCTTACATATATTTTTTCGCCCGATATCAAGCAAATTGGGCATCATACTCCTCATGTTAGTCAGATTGACATCAAATTGTGCACAACGCACAAAATTGAGCATAGAATTACGTAGTTGCGTTTTCTAGAAGTACAGACATAGTCAACCGGATGACCTATTTATATTTGTTTGAAGTCGATTTACACACTTTATGGACAAATCTAGGTAGATTCACATTTAGATAAATATCACATATTTTATTTCATCCAATTTCATGTTAATAGTCCTGATTAATGTACCCATAGTGGTGAAGGGTATCCTAGAGTCGGCCCCGTCCGACTTTACTACTTTCCTTACTGGTTTTTTTTAAATCCAGGCTTTATCCTTGAAAAAATGTTTTTTTAAAAATCCACGAATTATTTAGTCATTGAAAAAATTTTAACGTTATAGGCCTTTGAAAAAAATTGTTTTTAAAAATCCAAGCCTTCGAGAATTTTTAACCCCAAAAAATTTTACGTTTTAATTTGATTTGACCGCTTTTAATAAACACAATATGCGCAATTAATTACGTAAATACAGTTGTGTATTTGAAGCTAGCACTATATATATATATATATCGGATTTTTTTTTAATACATAATATTAATGATATTGAAATACTGTCATTGATATGGATCTTTTTTTTTTGGAAAAATTATTTCTTTTTTCGGAAAATATTTTGTTATTTGAATTATAGACTCTCTTCTCCCTATGTCACGGATTGAATTATGTGTTTTTCAAGAAATCTAAGTCTATTCGAAATTATCGGAAATTTAAATCTGAACTAAACTATAAATTTTATAAATTACATATTAGCTTTTCTTTCTTTGCTTTTTTTCCTCGCATTCAACAATAAATTTGCAATAATCAATGACAATGGTCGTCGCTGGGTTCATGGGTGAGTTGATGTAAATGTTTCGGCATGTACTTATGAAAAATGTACATGCATGTGATTATATTAAGTCGCCCAGCAATGAGTTGTAGTAACGGCATACGATTTTAATGCAGTTAATGGAAATGCAATATGAAATTGTTGGGATTTTTATCTCGCGGCAATGGTGCAATCAGCTTATCTCTGCGGGATATTTTATTACATCACTGCGAATTTTAACTGCAGTGTTTCCATACCTACCCTACCCTCAACTATGGTGAGGATTATGACAATATCACCAAAGAACGAATGGAAAGGGTTGAAAGTCATGCGACAACAACGACAACAAAAATTAAATTGTGATAAAATTTATTGATGATGATAACATTTATTTGATCATAATTTGTGAACGATAACAGGCGACACATGACATCATAATTAATTCAATAAATTTGGAGAAAATGCAAAAAAAGAAAACAACAACAACAACGACTGTCGCCCCAAAATGACAATTACAACAATAAGTACAATGTGTTATTTTTTCATTAAATCGCTTTTAAATAAAGTCGAACAAGGTTAATTTGCAATAAAAATTGACAAGGCATAAATTGAGGAGGTGGGTGGTATATTTTTAATATTTATGTAAAATTGTTAATCAGGAAAGCAGATTGAATAAGTTTATGGGTGAGTTTAAGCCATCAACATGAAGCTTTACATGAAGTATTTCTGGAATACGTTGACAGGTTATAAAACAACCTTTCTATATCCTGGATCATTCGAACTACCTACAATCAATTGTGGTCTTTATATACAATGGTTAAATGCTGCCAGGAGCAAAGAAAATTTTTGGCACCACCTAATAAGTGCCACAAATATATAAAGACAGACAATTTGGGGGTACCGTTACATGAAGGTAATCCAAATCGGACCAAATCAGAGTTGCATATTCCTAATGATACCCTTCATTGGACCCGTTACATTTCTACAGTCCACTGCCAAAATACGAAGATCGTTCTGATTGTTATAGAGTTTAAAGGGATGTGGAATAAAATATTGAGCCTTCCGCATATATCGGAGCAGGCTATTAAGGCAAAACTTAGAGCAAGACTTCTGGAATTTTACGAGTGCTGCAGAATGTACTAAACTTTGATTCAGCGAAGGAAATGCTTGATATGTCCGAGATGAAAGGCGAATGACTGTACAAAGAGAATGATAACCTCTTCAAACTTCAAATTGAGCGCAAAAGCTACTTAGCATATTCCAGCGGCGAACAATGCCAACTCCATCTATCCCTTACAAACTCAGGGATACGACATTGTTTCGAAAGTAAGTCGGACTCATGTGACAGTAGTACAGATAGCCCTTGGGAGAATAATAACTGAGCATCATCGAGCGGCAATGGTAAAACTGAGATAAGGAAAACGTTGGACCCTATCATGGGTAGATCATTGGGTGTGCAAAATTCCTTATGGGGATGAAAGCCCTTGATGAGTATATTATATGCTTATTTTCATCGTCCTTTCCAATTTTACCCGATCCTTTCAGTTATTTCATTGTGCTCATAAATAGCAATTTTTAAATATATGGTGCATGAGGTTTTTTTTAACCAATAACCATATATTTATCAATCCTTAGGAGGTTATAAACACGTCATAACCGTAATGCATACCCCATGGTGTAGGGGATATAATGCTGCAAATCACTCCCAAAAATTACTAATATTGGTCGATATTGGTGTACATCTTTCTAGACTTAAGGGAACCCCACCCATTCTCGATTTTAATTTTTCAAGATTTTCAATGAGCTGGTAAATCAATACCAATGCTTGTTAAGGGTTGCAACTTTATACATATATAATTGAAGATTTAAAATAGAAGCAAAATAATTTACAAAAAAATTTTGTTGTTGTTTTGTTGTTGTTTTTTGTAATTAAAGAAAAGCCCTTATTTTTGATGGCGGGCATGATAACTCCTCACTGAAACATCGGAATCCGAAAATTCCAACGGTGTTAGAAAGGGTACATGACTGACTCTCGTATGAACTAGGATTATTGATTTCGCTCTAAAATTAACAAAATGGTGGACCTTTGAAAAAATATTTTTGGAAAATCGCCGATTTTTTACCAAAACCAAAGTTAAAAAATGAGGAAGATCTTCACCGATTGGCTTTATCCTAGTTCATACGATAGCTATACACTCACAGAGAAACGTGTAAAAATTTGAAATCGATTGGATTATTAGTTTTTGAGTTATCGTGCCCGCCATTCGCAAAAAAATATTTAGAGAAAAACGCGTTTAAAGTTTGCGAAGCCCTTCAGCCGTCACTTGATGCTGACACAATTAATCGGCTATATCTTCAAGAGTTCTTGAGATTGTCACTTGAAATTTTGTAGAGACATTCTTTAATCAGTGTAGATTCGAATTATATCAACAAAAATTTTGACCCTGAGAATGGGGGGGGTCCCCTTAATTCAGTATGATATGCCAAATTTTGTGCAAATCGACGGATATAAAGGGACTTTGGTGCACTATTTACCTAAAATCGGACGAAAATATATATGAGAGCTATATCTAAATCTCAACCGACTTTCACGAAATTTAACACAAATAGTTTTAGACTTAATTCAGTACGCTGTGCCAAATTTCATGCAAATCGAAATATACAAAGGGACTTTGGTGCACTATTTACGAAAATCGGACGAAAATATATATGGGAGCTATATATAAATCTGAACTGATTTCCACGAAATTTAACACAGATCGTTTTAGACTTAATTCAGTATGCTGTGCCAAATGTCGTGCATTTCGAAGGATATACAGGGACGTTGGCGCATCATTTACATAAAATCGGACGAATATATATGGGAGCTATATCGAAATCTCGACCGATTTTCCCGAAACTCGTCACTCATCATTTTAGACTTAATTTAGCACGCTAAGCCAAATGTTGTGCAAAGCGAAGCATATAAAGGGACTTTGGTGCACTATTTACCTGAAATCGGACGAAAATGTATGTGGGAGCTAAATCTAAATCTGAACCGATTTTCAGGAAACTTGACACACATCATTCTAGAACTAATTCATTACGCTGTGTCAAATTTCGTGCACATCGAAAGATATATAGAGACTTTGATACACCATTTACCTTAAATCGGACGATGATATATATGGGAGCTGTATCCAAATCTGAACCGATTTTAAGGAAACTTGACACACATCATTCTAGACCTAATTCATTACGCTGAACCAAATTTCGTGCAAATCGAAAGATATATAGGGACCTTTTACATTAAATCGGATGAAAATATATATGGGAGCTATATCTAAATCTGAACCGATTTTTTCAATAGGGTTCGTCCTTGGGCCAAATAATTAACCTATGCCAAATATCATCCAATTCGGATTATAAATGCGATCTGTACATTGTTTACAATTTAACATCGACAGACGGACGGACATGCATAAATCGACTCAGAAAGTGATTCTATGCATATTCTCAAAAGGAATCATCTATCGTTTCCTTTTGACTGTTACAAACATATGCACAAAGACATAATACCCTGTACCACAGAGTGGTGAAGGGTATAATAAAGAAAATCTAAAAAAACTTGCGATAAATTTTCTACACCGCCGATTCGATTAAATGTTTAAACATGAGATAGAGAATAAAAAAAAGAAAAACGTTACTTTGTATTGAATTTATTTCCTCAATTATTTTCATCATTGAACAATTCAAACCAATTTATTCAGCAATCTTCAATATTAACACACAGAGGTAACAAAACGTTGGCAAACATATGCAGTGACGCATAAAAGTGCCTCAATTTAAGATATGAGGGTGGGACATTTTTTTAAACAAAAAATAAATAAATTTTGGAAAGAAAATTAAGATCGTAAAATACAAAATAAATATTTTGTAATAAAAAATAAATATTTATCATTTTCTATTTCTTTCATAATAACTAAAAGTGTAGTGCACTCCACCCTAATAGATTCATTCATTCGTGAATATAGTCAAATGCTTGACATTGTATTGTTAAACGAACTTTCATATGGTGAAACACCTTTCGTCGTTTTTTTTCTGCTTTTTTTTGCAATGCGTACAAATGTTTTGTATACTGTGAGTGTGCAGGTATGTATGTGTGTGTGTTGGTTGTTTGGTAACTTCTGAATGTCTGATATGATTTCGTATTTGGAAACCCCTTAGGAAGTCAATTAGCTTCAGCTTATTCGAGTGAGAAATGAAAAAGCAGAACAAACTTTCTACTTTGTAAACTCAAACTCGAACAATGAAGAATGAAATCTGAACGGGGAATTTGTATTATGTGCTAACTGTACACACACACATATATATATATATATATATATATATATACGTACACATATGGGTCATATAGTTGGAAGTGTGAAAATTTCTTGAAAGATAAAAAATATATGGAATCAGTGAGTAAAGGGACCGGAGACGGAATATATATATATATATATCTCACTGTACGGCAATGTTTTTGGGCGGCAAAAATATCGATATCGATTTCTTGAGCAAAATTTTTGTAGAATATGGAGAAAAATCACATCTTGTGATAATTGGAGTCCGGTTCAATAAATTAATGATGAAAAGGACATACAAGGAATCGAGTTAGAAGGACGAAATGTTCTACAAACAAATTCCTCATTCGATTTTACAATAGAAATGTAATCTCCAAAAATACATACAAATCAAGATATGAAGCCATTTCTAAAGGTATAATAGAGCAAACAGTAAACAAATTATCACGCCATATCTTCAAACTTTGATTTGTGGCGAATTTTTCCTTCTAGACTTTTCATATACTCGCCAATGTCTTTAATTCCCAATAGGAATTTTCTACCCCACATACCATGACCCCGATTTGTCTCACTAAATACACTAGTCGAAACAAGTGAAAAAGCGTTAAGTTCGGCCGGGCCGAACTTTGGATACCCTCCACCATAGATATACTGACAGGTACTCGAAATAATAATATAGGGAATATACCAAAAAGTGTACCTATACCGACATTTCTACAAACCGATTATGGTTCTAAATATTGGTCCTAGACCCCATGTTTTTTTTGGACCAAATTTGTTTCAAAAATTTTTGACTTCATCCCACATTTGCCCATCTTATTATTTCTTCCAAACCAGTTCATGATCA
>NW_026876096.1:0-18962 GCF_032173495.1 Musca vetustissima
GATATTTTGAGGTTCTTGAGCTCGTTTTTCAACCGAATTCGCTGAAATTTGGTATTTTGTAGTCGTTTATGGTTACAAATATCCCCACCAAAAATTATTAATATTCACCCTTCTTTAGGGGTAGTCCGGCCCGGCCGAACTTAACGATTTTTTCACTTGTTTATATTAAAATAGTTATCAAATGTCGGTATAGGTACACTTTTTGGCATGTTCCCTATATTTTTATTTATAGTACCTGTCAGTATATCTATGGTGGAGGGTATCCAAAGTTCACGTGTTCAACCTAAATTGCTGTATATTTGTATATTGTGTTCTACCTGGTTATATAGTCTTCTTACTAGAACTTTTAATTTGATTGTTTCAAATTGCATTGGTTTTAATTTGATTGTTTAAATTTTGTTGAATAAAAAATCTCCTTATGAGATATTATTAATATGGGTCCATGTTTAGGGGTAGCCCCCACAGTACATTCCCTTTATTCGACATTTTGGGGACTTCGGACACGTAACCGAATTGACTAAATTTTTTCCATTTTTTGTTTTGATGGGGTTTGAAATCTTCCTACTAAAATATAAATACATACTAATAATGCCCAAATTTGGTTAAGGTAAATAACTGTAATTTCACATTGCGTACAAATATGAAGATTATCAATTTTCGTCCCATTTGTGTACTTTTAAGGGTTCATAATCTCATTCTCAACAGCGACTTTAATATAAAAAAATATGTTTCCCGGAATTTTTCTATTTTGGTCCTTATTCTGGCACAATCCCAATATAAATGGGTATGCTTGCCTTTTCGGTAATCTAAAGTGGTTATAACTTGGCATTCGGGATTCCCGCTGAATAAAAAAACTTGTTTTCAGAAAGTTCCAACATAATTCATGTTCATTATTTTTACATCGCTCTCATAAAATGTACAACTTAATTTGGTTTTTCATTTTCGCAAATAAACAGTCTACCAACAGACAATATCATAGTGCTGGATAGCATTGGAAAATCAAATCCATCGCGTGAAACATAGCGAAAATTCAACATGAAATCGAAAAACGGGATTTTTTGCATTGAAACCAAAATTTTGTAAAAAAAATTCCTAAGAAATTAAAAATGCTAAAAAAAGTGCTAGATGCTAGATCAATTTTTTTGGTGCTAAACGAGTTCAAAAAGTGCTAAATCTAGCACTAAAAGTGCTAAATTGGCAACACTGATTCCAATATAACATGGTTTCATTTTAAGTGGTCGCCATAAGTTGGCCGTTTGTTGGTCTTGCAGCAGCAGCAACATATTGTTGTTGGTGTTGTTCTTCTTTCAGTATTTCAGTCACGTTCAGATGATATGCGACATTTGAACTAAACTTCGATGTTGCTGCTGCTGTTGCTACTGTTGTTCTTGATTTGGTGTTGGTAAGTTTTGGCTTTGTTATGTGAATCCTGTTAACCCTTGTTAGGCCAGGAGACATAAGGGGAAGTCATTCTTTCATTCCAAGGTACCGCTTTTGAAGTGAAGCTTTTGGAGCATTTTATTCTGCCCCATTCGAAGATATATTTGTTCCATCCAGAATAAAATTTTATGAAATCAAAATTAAGCATCTTCTAGTAATTTAAAGGTTAACGATCCTGTTCTCATTGGGAAGACATATTTAATCGAAAGAAAATAAAGTTACAAAAACTCGGACACACACACGGACTCACTCTTTTGTACACTGCTTTTCGGTAAAAAGGGATAAGCAAAGATAAGATAAATATTGTGACTTTTTGCCAAAGTCATCAAAATATGTTGCAACATCTATGTTGGACAGCAGCAGTAACAACAAACACGCAAAGGAGCCAAGCATCCGCTATTAGGATGTGAAAAGGGGGAAACGCAATGACACATTTGTCAAAAGTCATTAAACTTAAAAGATGAATTTCTAAAGTTTGGAAAATCAACAAAATCCAATAAATATATATTTTCCCACATATTGTCGGTGTATGGGTAATTAAGTTAAGTACAGCTGACATGTTTGGCACATTTATTTAATCAGAAATTAAAGGAAAATAAGGAAATCTAATTAGTTCCCGAAATGATAATTTGTAGCCAATTCAAAACTTGCTTCTATATAAAATCAAGTGGTAAGGGTATTTGGGTTTTTTTCGATCCAAAATATTTGTTTTCGTACATTTTTAGTACATAGTTAATAATAGGGGTACAGTGTTCAGTGCATCATTTACATATACGGATAAGCAGTCGGTTGAACATGGAAGCTTTATACGAACCTGAACCGATTCTTTTCAAAATGTTGTCCCTTTGTGCGGACATGCTATAGATTGGGTAAAATTTTTAGGAAGTGCAAAATGGATACCTGTTCTCATGAGCTCTGAGTTATTTTGTGGCTAGGTACCAGAAGAAATGTAGCAATATTTTCTATCTTCAAAATTGTTTAAGCTTATAGTGTAAACTAGTCATTTTTTCATAAGACAGGCTTGTGAATTATAATTTCAAGTTATCTTTTTAAGTCTTTCTCTGACGACATCTGATATTTCATTAAAATGTTTTGCATTTTGTTGAATAAACATACTTACTTACTCTTTGACGTACGTGCATCTGTTGTTTACAGTACCTTAAAAATCAATTTGTCAAAAAATGGAATTAATTTGTCGTGTACTCGTTTAACATTACGATTAGAGAGAATTGATTAACTAAAATCTGGATATGGCGATGAAGCATCATCCTATGACAATATGAAAAATTGGTTTAATGAATTCAATCCTGGCCAACATTCACTCAAAGATGACGGACACCTAGAAACGGTTGTTGTGCCACAAACATGTTTATATACAACCATTCTGTAGTTTGGATTATCTTACTAAAAATTATAAGTATTGGTCCACGTTTTACTATAGCCCCTATATAGCTGTACCTCCCAAATTTCGGTATTTTGGGAAGTACGGGCACATTTTACTTTAGAATTGACTGTAATTTGGTATTTTGAATTCGCATTGATTACATTGTGACACATTTTTCAACTAAAAAATCTTGAACAAATCGGGACCGCCAAAATCGGAGAGCTTGTGATGGTAGAATAAAAATCTTAACTGGGTTTTGAATTATTAGCTAAGATTTATGTTTTAACTTGGTTTTAATTTTGTCGACTTGGGGTGGATTTTCAAACAGTAAGTACTGCTTATCACGTCAACTACTCGAAATATTGATTTTCACCCTTCAGCAATGTTTTACCACCTAATAATATCTACAAATTTTATTTTCTGAGTCGATATTTTTGTGAACAAAGTACAGGTCGAATGTATGATTCGGTTTGGATGGAATTTGGCACATGTCACTTATTTGACCCATATACATAGAATCGGTTCATGTTTCGTCCGATTCTATGTATATGCACATTTAGCACATCGTACAGAATTAGGTCTGGATTGAGGTATGCGAATTTTTGTTGGAATCGGTTCAGATTTAGATATAGCTCCTTCATATAGTTTCATCCGATTTTTTGTGAATGATGCACCAAACTCCCAATATTTGTCCGATTGACACACAATGTTGCAAAGAGTACTGAATTAGGTCCATATTGATGTCTGCGAAGTTTGTTAAAATCGGTTCAGATTTAGATATAGCTCCCATATATAGTTTCGTCCGATTTTTTGTGAATGATACACAAAACTCCCAATATTTGTCCAGACTGATGTCTGCGAAGTATTAAATTGAATATAGAGTGATAAAAAAAACAGTAAGGAAAGTAGTAAAGTCGCACCGGGCAGACTATATGATACCCTTCACCAATTTGGGTATATTCTACATATGTATTCTAACAGACGTAGCGTGTTTGTTATATACCTATATATGAACCGATTTTAAGGAAACTTGCCAGAGACTAATTTGTACTACTTCAGTATCAATCGACCTAGCAAAATCATTCTAGACTTAATTCAGTACCCTATACCAATATTCGTACAAATCTAAAGATATATAGGGACTTTGGTGCACCAATTACCTAAAATCGGATGAATATATATGGGATCTGTATATAAATCTGAACCGATTTTCACGAAACTTTGCACACATCATTCTAGACTTTATTCAGTACGTTATGCCAAAATTCGTGCAAATGGAAAGATTTCAAGGGACTTCGGTGCACCATTTACCTAAAATCGGGTGAAACTATGGAATATGGAAGCTATGGATATGGATATGGAAGCTATTTCTAAATCTGAACCGATTTTCACGTTTGTACACACCATTCTAGACTTTATTCAGTACGCTAAGCCAAATTTCGTGCTAATCGACGTTGGTGCACCTTTTACCTTAAATCGGAAGAAGATATATACGGGAGCTATATCTACATCTGAACCGATTTTCACGAAACTTTGCACACATCATTCTTGACTTAATTCAGTACGATGTGCCAAATTTTGTGCAAATCGAGAGATATATAGGGACTTTGGTACACCATTTACCTTAAGGGAACCCCCCCCCCCCCCCCCCCGCATTCTCGGTTTTAATTTTTCAAGATTTTCAAAGGGCTGGTAAATCAATACCAATGCTTGTTAAGGTTTGAAACTTTACACACATATAATTGAAGATTTAAAGTAGAAGAAAAATAATTTACACAAAATTTTTGTTGTTGTTTTTTGTAATTGAAGAACAGTCCTTATTTTTGATGGCGGGCATGATAACTCCTAACTGGAACATCGGAATCCGAAAATTCCATTAGAAAGAGTACATGTCTTGCTCTCGTATGAACTAGGATTATTGACTTCGCTCTAAAATTAACAAAATGGCGGACCTTTGAAAAAATATTTTTTGAAAATCACCGATTTTTTATCAAAACCCAAGTTAAACCAGTAAGGAAAGTAGTAAAGTCGGGCGGGGCCGACTATATGATACTCTTCACCACTATGGGTATATTAAACAGGACTATTAACATGAAATTGGATGAAATCAAATATGTGATATTTATCTAAATGATGTCAATCTGACTAACATGAGGAGTTTGATGCCCAATTTACTTGAAATCGGGCGGAAATATATATATGGAAGCTCTATCCAAATATTAAGCGATTTCAAACAAACTTGTCACAGGTTAGGTTATACTAATTTCAGAACGTTCTGTTACTATTGGTTCCTTGGTGCGTCAATTACTTAAAATCAATCTATAATAAAAGGGAGCTATATTTAAATCTGGACCGATTTAGTCATCAATCTAGGCTCAATTCAGTATGTTATGCCAAATTTCGTGCAAATCGAAAGATATATGCGACTTCAATAGGGTGCGTCCTTGGGCCGAATAAGTGACCTATGCCAAATTTCATTCAATTCGGATCATAAATGCGACCTGTACTTTGTTTACAATTTAACATGGACAGACAGACAGACGGACGGACATGCGTAAATCGACTTATAAAGTGATTCTATGCATATTCTCAAAAGGAGCCATGTGTCTATCTCGTTTCCTTTTGCCTGTTACAAACATATGCACAAAGACATAATACCCTGTACCACAGTGTGACGAAGGGTATAAAAATAAGGAAGATCTTCACCGATTGGCTTTATCCTAGTTCATGCGATAGCTATACACTCACAGAGAAACGTGTAAAAATTTGAAATCGATTGGGTTATTAGTTTTTGAGTTATCGTGCCCGCCATTCGGAAAAAAATGTTTAGAGAAAAACGCGTTTAAAGTTTGAGAAGCCCTTCAGCCGTCACTTGATGTTGACACAATAAATCGGCTATATTTTCAAGAGTTCTTGAGATTTTCATTTGAAATTTTGTAGGGACATTCTTTAATTATTGCAGATGCGAATTATATTAACAAAATTTTTGACCCCGAGAATGGGGGGGGGGTCCCCTTAAATCAGAAATATGGGAGCTATATCTAAATCTGAACAGATTTTCCCAATTTCAATAGGCTTCGTCCTTGGGCCAAACAAATGAGCTGTGCCAAATTTCATCCAAATCGGATCATAAATGCGACCTGTACTTTGTTTACAATTTAACATGGACAGACGGACTCAGAAAGTGATTCTATGCATATTATCAGAAGGAACCATGGGTCTATCTCGATTATTTTTGCCTGTTACAAACATTTGAACAAAGACATAATACCCTGGACCACAGTGTGGTGAAGGGGATAAAAAATGCTGTATGCAACGGTTGCTCAATTAGGTCCATGTGTTTATATATAGCGCCCATACATAATTTTACTCGATTTCATACAAAGAATCTAAGTCTGCCCGATTGACATTCAATTTTTCATTGATTTCCGAATGGTATGTGTATGGGTTTTTTTTTCAATTGATTCAAATACAGCACATTTATTTTCGCCCGATTACATCTAAATGGTCCTCCAATGATGCAATGTCTGTTCTATCTACAGGATATTGTAGATATTAACATCTGGTGATTCCGATTCCATTTCAATGCTTCTCCGCGGTACCCCTTGAGGATAAATATGAGCTAGTAGTTCGTAAGTTGTTTGCCTGAAGATTTTGACAAAATCGAATATCGAACAAAAGAAGATGACTCGTGGTGCTCGCGAACAGCGTCCTTTTGACAAGCCATTAAGCCAGGACTGTATGGAGCAAGGTACACACCTGGTGTAAAAACGTCAACAAGGACGAACTCATTGAATATGGTGGTTGAGACATGGTGCGGGGATTTGCCAAAAATTCACGCTAAAACATCGATATATGAGCTGGTGCAAAATCAATTGGGGTTTCGACAATTCCGTGCTTTCCGACATATTGCTTCTCGGTTCATAATTTCAAGGTAGTATTCGTTGTATGCAGTGTGATTTTGTGGTTAGAATTCATGATCATCACGCAAGAGTGAGCAAAACCTTTTAAATTTGATTGGACTTGACGTGCTGCTTAATTTAGACTTGGCTTTTTCCAAACATTGGGCGTTGATTTTAATGCCATAGCCGCACACCCAGGATTCGTCACCAGTTATGACCTTTTTAAGGTAATCTGGAGCGTAGATGGATATTAACCAGCCACTGGGTGATGTCCATGTGACGTTCTTTTAGCTCAAAATTTTGCAATATTTGAACAATTATAGCTGCCGCCTGTTGCATACCTACGTTATTATCACCAATCTCTCTGACAGTCATTCGATGATTATCTGAAATCTTTTTTCACTACTTCAATGTTTTCAATCGGTTGTTGATGTGCTCAAGATCGTCATTGACATCTTCTCTGCCATCATTATATCATCAATTGTTATATATCATCAATTGTTATACATATCACAATTGTGTTCTGCTTTTCTCATATTCTTCTTCCACTATAAAATTATCTCTAATAATTAATTGTTTTTATTAAAGACTTCTAAAAGAGTGTTTCTCCTTAAGAACAAAAATCCCCAACAAATATTAAATGTAACCTTAAATAATTTCCCCCCATTGAGGATAACAATCGAATGCATAAAACCCCATTTATAAATGCCAGACGAATATACAAATAATATTGCATAATGTTGCTTTTATTTACGATTTAGAAATCGGCAAGAGAAATAAAACGACATTCCATTCTAGCAATAGGCATGCAAAGTGTTCCAGGGTCCTTAAATTTTATGCACTGTATGCAAAAGCAACCGGTGACTTTTACACATTCACACAGCAAACAAATGTATAAATATTTGTGTGAATCACACACACATTACCACAAACACACCCCCACACCTAGATATGCCCAGTTGTTCAATGAATATCAATTGTCTGCTATTATATAGTTATATAGCTAGTTATTATGTTCTCTAGTTACTTTATACCCAAAAGTGGCACATTTGTTGATTGAAAAAATTGTCTAATTCTATAGTTACTGGTAATGTAAAAAGTAATGAATCGACAAACAAAACCGAAAAAAACAAATGTCATTTTCTTCAGACTTTTTATAATTTTCTTAATTGTGAAAGCAAAAGTTTAATAAAAATGTGTGTTATACAAAAATATAAGCAATATATATTCACGATAAACAAGATTACAAGATATTCACGATAAGCAAATTTTAAGAATCGACCAAATACATATGATGAATCTTGGGTAAGTTTTGGTATTGCAACACAAAAAATACATAACATAATTACACACAAACATAATTTCTTACAGATTTTCGAAAGATGTCTATTCAGAAGCATTCAGCAGATTGAGCAAACAATTAAAGATGAATAGGTAAATATTCTCCAAATATATAGGGTGGAAAAGCTTCTACATAAGAGTCCCATATCTTTAGTTATAATTTGTACCTTTTTATTTCAGATGCTTGAATATTTCACGGACAGATGTAAAATGCGGTCGGGAAACAACAGAAACGCAAGATAAGATGAACAAAAACATTGTACAACATAAATTTGGAAATAAATAAAAAAATCATTTTTCGAATAAGTTTTATATTTTCAATTTTCCAAACTGTTATAATAGCTACTTTGCTATATATTTGTAACTAGGAATAATACTTAAAAGAGTATCTACCCAAATGACTGGTTACTGGTAAGGGAGGCAGGGGACAATTGACTTCCCCAATGACATACCCATGTTAAATTCACCAGTCTAGGGAATGATGTGGTAACTAGTGGTAGTTACAGGTAATTAGTAAAATATCTAGTTCATAACCAGTTACTCGAACTACTGGGTGCTTACAAGAGGGCGACGACATACACACACACAGACATTCACTTCATACTCTCTGGAGAATGCATAGCAAATGGGATTTGTTATGATAACTTGTGAAATTGTTAACAGTGATTTCGGATTGTTGTAATAAAGAAATTTTTTATGTATTTTTTTGCTAAGGTGTGTGGGAAGTTATTTATTTATACCCTCAACGTTTTGGCTTGATAATTCAGTATTTGATACGAGCTACTGAGTCATATTATGGTCCTGGAATCCATACGTTTCTTTAAACATTTCCAGCCTTTCGTTTCGCTTTGATCATATACTCCAAAAATGTTCACCAATACATCCTAATAGACACCCATTTGTTATACGAATATTTTGTTTGAAAATGGTTCTGAAATTTCGCCACATTACATCCCAATATACCCATATTTACATTACACATCCACCCACATGACTGGCTTGCCAACCAAACAATGCAATACCACGTATGTGGCTCGTAGACATTGGAGTTACCCAATAAATCGTTTTAATTGTTGACATTCTTCTTGTTTAATTTTCGTAAAACTCAATTATGGATGGTTAACACGAAAACCCAATAAATTTAAGTATAATTTAGTTGTGTGCGTCGTTCACAAACAATCGTGGCAGATGTGTCACACAGGGACACAGTCACGGTTATATGCATACATATTTTAAGAGTTAGCATACGCCCAATAACCACCTGTCTAATATTTACATGCTGAGAGAAAATTAAATAACGAAAGAGATAATGTGGTGCACGAGGATTTTAAAATTAGTAATTTTATAGTTAAGCGTAATTATTAATTTAGGGCCTTAGATGGCTTTTTATTGCGGGTGGGGTAATGTGGTGCGTATGCGTAATAATGTACAGGTCGCATTTATGGTCCGATTTGGATGAAATTTGGTACAAGTCACTACTTATTTGAAATTGAAGAAAATCGAAATATAGTTTCGTCCGATTGAAGGTAAAAGAGGCACCAAAGTCTTTATATATCTTTCAATTTGTACGAAATAGCGTAATGAATTAGATTCAGGATGAATCTAATTAGATGAAAATCGGTTCAGATGTAGATATGGCTCCCATATATAGCTTCGTCCGATTTTAGGTAAATGGTGCACCAAAGTTCCTATATATCTTTCGATTTGCACGAATTTTAGCATAGTGCACTGAATTGAGTCTAGAATAATGTGTGTCAAGTTTTGAGAAAATAGGGTCAGATTTAGATATAGCTCTCATATATATTTTCGTCCGATTTTTGGTAAATGGGGCCCCAAAATCCCTATATATCTTTCGGTTTGTATGTAATTTGGCATAGGGTACTGAATTAGGTCCAGAATGACGTGTGTTAAATTTCGTAAAAATCGGTTCAGATTTACATATAGCTCCTATATATACTTTCGTCCGATTTTAAGTAAATGTTGTACTAAAGACCCATAGCAGGACGATTGATACAACGCACTATGTCGCGAGTTCATATAAACAGCGGCCAAAAATAGAAGGAGTTATCGTAATGAAATTTGGTACATGTGCTTATTATTGGCCTAAAGAGCAACTGACAACAAATTGGATAGATCGGATCAAGATTTGGTATACCTCCCATATAATGGGTCTTGAGAATGTCACCCTTTTTGGCATATAAAACATTTAATATTCAAACAAATTCAATGAAAATTGGCAATTTACATTTAATTAGGCCTATAAAGCAACTGACTGAAAAAACTGGGTAGATCGGACCAAGATTTGATATACCTCCCATACAAAGGGTCTTGAAAATTTTACTATTTTGTTCTATATAATCTTTAATATTCAACCAAATTCAATGAAAATTGGCAATTTATATTTACTTATGCCGATAAAGCGACGGACCATGAAAATGTTCATGTCTTCGTCCAAATTACATCAAATTTGGGCGAAGACAGTAATAGGTGTTGTAATTTAGTTGTTGGCCCATATTTCAGGTTCCTACCATACCAAAAGTCCCTAAAAATTTAACTTTCTGAACTATAAAATCGTTATATGCTGCTAAATTAAGTATAGTAGTTTTATTTTTGTTATTTTTATTATAATATAATAAATATTTGATATCTTTAGTAACTAGTAAATTATCATTCACAACATTTTCAAAAAACACATCAGAGATATATATATATATATATATAAAATATTGTCTTCCCAAATGTACGATTTAGTATCATCCACGTTATAATCTCGGGCCTTTATGACTGTTTAAGGATATTACAAGATCGGCTTGTAATATAAAATACTAAATAAAATCCTTATTTAACTCGGCTTTAGCAAAAGTTCGGGCTGCTACTAATTATTTGTAGGCATGACTTGTTAGCATCTTGTGAATGTCGCTCAAAAGGTATTGTACTGCCATGAACTAATATTTTTCTGTATGAACTTTTCACAATGGTTATTCATGTGCGACCTCTAAATTTAGATTTAGATTTAGATTTAGAAAATTTATTTAAAAGCTATATTTTAAAACCAATTCTCCCATATCTCCGCGTCGAATAACGTTTCTACCACTTAATTGCATATTTTATGTAAAATATTGTATTAGACCTATGTTCTGAATCCATCTTCTCCTTCCTATTTGACCCTCAATAACATATTTAATTGTATACATAACATATTGGACCATTCGCTTCTAACCATTTCATGAATATGCCATATTTTTTCATAAGGTGGTCACCAAAAAAGTTAAATAACTCTTAGGACCGCAGGTCTCCGCAGCTAATTTTTTTTATTCCTTAAATAACACACTTTTCACCACTCAAATAAGAAAAAAAATTAGAGCTAAACTTTTTTTCTGCTCCACTAATTTCAAAATTTGTTTTACAAATTTGATGAACTAAGTACTACAAGTGTGGACGACTGTATACACCATATGATATCTATATATGATATCTGCGCTATGTCAAATTTCGTGCATATCGAATGTTATATTTGGATTTTATATAAAATCGGACGGAAATAAATATGGGAGCTATAACTAAATCTGAATCTATTTTCAGAAAACTTAACACATACCATTCTGGACTTTGGTGCAACATTTACATGAAAGCGGACGAAAATATATATGTGAGCTATATATAAATCTGAACCGATTTTTCCCAATTTCAATAGGGTTCGTCCTTTGGCCATGTCTAAATCGACTTAAAAAGTGATTCTATGCATATTCTCGAAATGAACCAATTGTCTATCTCGTTTCCTTTTTATACCCTCCACCATAGTATGGATGGTATATTAATTTTGTCATTCCGTTTGTAACTCATCGAAATATTCATTTCTTGATCAGGGTAAAATTCTAAGACGATCTAGCCATGTCCGTCCGTCTGTCCGTCTGTTGTAATCACGCTATCTTTTGAAGGAATTGAGATAGGATGCTGAAATTTTGCATAGGTTTGTCTTTTGTCTGCAGGCAGGTCAAGTTCGAAGATGGGACATATCGGTATCCCATATAACAGTACCCCCCAATTTTCGGTATTTTGGGGTTCTTTAGCGCGTTTTTCAATCGAATACGCTGAAATTTGGTACATTGGGTTCTTATTGGGTACTAAATGTATCCACAAAAAATTATAAATATAGGTCCACTTTTTCTGATAGACCCCATATAACGGTACCTCCTAATTTTCAGTATTTTGAGAGTTTTTATCGCATTTGTCCACCGAATTGGCTGTAATTTAGTATTTTGAGTTCTTAATAGGTACCAAATCTCTCCACAAAAAATTATAATTATAGGTACATTTTTTCGGATATCCCCCATATAAGGGTACCCCCAATTTTCGGTATTTTGGGGTTCTTGAGTGTGCTTTTAAACCGAATTCGCTGCAATTTGGTACATTGTGTTCTTATTGGGTACCAAATGTCTCTACTAAAATTTATAAATATCGGCCCACTTTTTCTGGTAGCCCCCATATAAGGGCACCCCCCATTTCCGGTATTTTGAGGTTCTTAAGCGAGATTTTTAACGGAGTTCGCTGAAATTTTGTACATTAGGTTCTTCCTACCAAAAATTAATAATATTCGCCACCTGTTTTGGTACTCCGCATATAACCCCCTTTTTATACCCTCCACCATAATATGGAGGGTATATTAATTTAGTTTTTCCGTTTGTAACTCATCGAAGTAATCATATATTCTTGATCAGCGTAAAATTCTATGACGATATAGCCATGTCCGTCTGTCTGTCTGTTGTAATCACTCTAGCGTCTAAACGAATTGAGATAGATCGCCAAAATTTTGCATAGAGTCGTCTTTTGTCTGCAGGCAGGTCAAGTTCGAAGATGGGCTTTATCGGTTCACGTTTAGGCATAGCTCCCATATAAGGATACCCCCAATTTTCGGTATTTTGATGTTCTTGTTCATTAAGTTCTTATTGGTTAGCAAATCTCACCACTAAAAATTATAAATATGGGTCCATATTTTCGGATATCTCTCATTTAAGGGTACCCCTAATTTTGCGGTATTTTGGGGGTATGATCGCATTTTTCGACCGAATTCGCTGAAATTCGGTTCTTTGATTTCTTATTGGGTAGCAAATCTCTATACTAAAATATAAGTCAATTTTTTCGGGTAGCCCCCATATAAGGGTACCCCCCAATTTTCGGTATTTTAGGGTTCTTGAGCGCGGGAAAAATCCCCATTAAAAATTGTTGAAGTTTGTATATTAGGTACATAATGGTTTACATAAATCGGTTTGTAGAATTATCGGTATATTCCCATTTTTGGTATGTTCCCTATATTTTCATTGCATGTATCTGTCAGTATAACTATGGTGGGGGTATTCAAAGTTCGGCCCGGCCGAACTTAACGCTTTTTCACTTGTTTATATTAAAAAAGATATCTGATTTGTTCCGCGTTTTATGTTTTGTTCTAAGAATCTGTTGTAATCATTTTACCTGTGGAGGATAACGAGATAAAAAAACTAGAACTTAATGTTCGATAATGAACTTCAGGCCGCATTTAGGCTTAGCCTAAATGATGCAAACATTTTAGTTCTAAATAGAGCCCCCATAATGATACCCACCTATTGGAAATTGTGGTTTACATAACTTGTTTGTAGAAATGTCTGTATATATCCATGTTTTGGTATGTTCCCTATAGTCATTTCAAATACCTGTCAGTATACATATGGTGGAGGGTATCCACAGTTCGGCGCTGTCGAACTTAACGCTTTTTCACTTGTTCCTGTTACAAACATATGCACAAAGACATAATACCCTGCACTACAGTGTGGAGAAGGGTATAAAAACACTTTCTTACTGGAATGTACTGTAATATAGGTTGGGGAAAAAGAAATCCATTATTTTTCGGCAGATGGCTGTAGTGACAGATTTCTCGTAAAGTATCAATCAAACAAAAACAGCAAAGAGAAAATTCTGTAAATTTTACAGTTTTTCTTTGACAAAGGCGAAAATGCAAGCCAAGCGGCTAAAATTGTGAATGGTGTTTATGGTGCCGATACTGTAACAGCCAATTATGTACAATTTTGATTTCGTAGATTCCGTTCAGGAATATTTGAAGTTAGGTAGACCTGTCGTTGAAAATGTCGATAAAATCGATAAATAAATAAATGACCGGCATGTTAAAACTGTTTTAAACCATTTACAATTGACCAGAAACGGCCAGAATTTGCCGACAGGAGTGGTGTCGTGCTCCACCAGGACAATGCTAGGCCACACACATCTACAGTGACTCGCCCGAAACTTCGGGAGCTTGGTTGGGAAGTTTTAATGCATCCGCCATACAGTCCGGACTTGGCACCAAGTGATTATCATATTTTTCTTGGCTTGCAAAATTTCTTTAATGATAAAAAATTGGTATCTAGGGAGGATTGTGAAAATTTACTACTAGAGTTTTTTTGAAAATAGAGAGCAGGACTTCTTTGAGGGAAGCATTATGAAGTTACGTTTAAAATGGCAACAAATCATACATCAAAACGGTGCATATTTGACCCAAATCGGACATTCCGAAGAATGTTAAATAAAGTCCTATAGTTCATATAAAAATAATGGACTTATTTTTCCCCTATCTAATATAACTAAAACTAACTATTCGTGGCAATTGAATTGAAAGAATTTTTTCATTAATTTCTTCATTTATGAAATGTGATGTTTGAGATGTCGCCACAGAACATGTTTAAACATCTTTCAAAACTCAAACATAATCTTGATAGTCACAGTAATTAATACAAAATATCATACATACACAAACCCACTGCAAAGTCTAAATGAAATGAAAACGATTTGTTTTAAATTGATTTTGATTTGCAAAAAATGAGCATTATTAAATTAAAATGTGTCAAGGCATGTTTAATGCATTTCATTCATTCATTTATTCATTATTTTTGTAATGTAATTAAAACTTTTAAATCGTTTTCAGCTCACACCAAAGGATATTTGTATTTTCAGTCATGGTACTTGGAAGCATGCAAAGAATATCACAAGAAGACATCAACTGGAAATGAAAGGAATCGTAATGAATATATTGTAAACATTATCAACACACACACACACAAACATACATACGTTGGTATACGCATGTATATTATACATATGCATACAAATTGTAGTCATTTTATTTTGTGGCTGTGACAAATTTGCCTTATTTATTTTTATGGAACTTACAATTCCGAATCAGAGATGCCGAGACACACACCCACACACTCGGCATTACGAATGAATTTATCGTCAACATCAATGTCATCATAATTATCCTTATCATCATCATCGTCAGCAGCAATGAAGGCATTGGAAGAAGCTTGAAATGAGGATGCAAAGTAAGAAAGAAAAGCATTTAGATTGTCTGCTGGCGATGGAAATGCTGATGATGATTATGGCTGATGACAACAATGACAATGCTTTAGCATCAATATGAGTTTTAGCTTAGCACACACATTTAGATTTAATGTCTTTATATGTTTTGAATGTTAATGGTTGTTAAAATACCCGCTACTCGCTACACACATACTCCTAATTTTATAAATTGACATAGAAACTTCACTCCAAAGAAATCACCTTTGAGAAGTGAAGGAAGAATATATTTGAAGGCTGTCTGGTGGGAAATAAAAAACAAAAAGGACTAAAAAGACTGCCGCTCGGAATATATATTTTATGACCTCTTTCATAGTTAAATATATTAGTCGAAGGCTCCATCAAAAATATAACGAAATTTTGTTTGTGAAGGAAGCCCTTCGTAGCAAAACGTTGCCTGTTTGTATGGCCAAAGTGGACATATAACTACCGTTCCCCTTGATCAACATATGACGGTAAATTCTTAGAGGTATACACTACACTATTGTTTGCTAGAATCCTTCGATATGAGCCCTAGTAAATCCATGCATTGACATATATTTCATATCAAGGCTCCCCTATCGACCAGGAATTCAACTTTTTTTTTTGCAAAAATCCTATTTCAGGTAGGGAGAAAAAAGCTTTATATTTCAATTCTGGGGACTTTGAGCTTTATACCAATATTTTTTTATATCATTGTGGGTGAAGATTTATAAATAACATGAGGTCAGGAAGTTAAAATTTCGTACAAAAAACTGAGAAATATAATTTTTTTCCAATAAAATTGAGTTTCAGATCCTACTGCCTAGCAGTGTCAGAGGATACTTTAATGTTTATGGCAACAATCGACGTCTTCAAATGTTTTCTGTGCCGAATTTTGCGACCGTTAATAGTTATTGCCGATAATATAAAACCAGTAAAGAAACATCGGCGCCGTCGGATTATTGAAATTTCTACTTTGGGTACATACAAGAGATGCTCATATGTCCAATATCCTGTAGATAGAATAGACGAAATTAACTGTGTGAACTACATAGATAGATATTTGAACTAATTAAATTACAGAACCATTAAAATGAAATTGGATGAATTAAAATATGTCATATTTATCTAAAGGTGAATCGACCTAGACCAATCCATAAAGATGTAATTTTGCAACCGATACCAAATTTTTCATTTCGACAGATATCTCAATCGGACACCCGTTGATTATTTGGAGCCCTATTAACATGAAGTCGGTCGAAACCATATATATGTGTATTTCTACAAAACGCAATTACGTCATTTTATGCTCAATTTTTTACGTTGTGCAAAATTTCGTGTCGTGAAAGCTATATCCAAATCTGAACAGATTTCAACGAAACTTTCCACAGGTTAGGCTATACTAACATCAATACGTTTTGTGCCCTTTTTGGGTCTTGGTGCACCATTTATTTAAAACCGGACGAAACTATATATGAGAGCTATATCTAATTCTGAACCGATTCCAACATAACTTGACACATCTTATGTTACAGTGGAAGCTTTATCTAAAATTGAAACGATTTTCACTTAGCACTCATCATTCTAGACTTAATTCAGTACGCAAATTTTGTGTAAATCAAAGGATATGAAGGTCTTTGGTGCTCCATTTACATAAAAACGAACGAAAATATATATGGGAGCTATACCGAAATCAGAACCGATTATCACGAAACTTACCGCACATTATTCTAGACTTAATTCGTGCAAATCGAATGATATATAAGGGCTTTGGTGCTCCATTAACCTAAAATCGGACGAAAATATATATGGGAGCTATATCTAAATCTGAACCGATTTCTTCGAAACTTAGCACATCATTCAAGACTTAATTCACTACGTTGTGCCAAATTTGGGAGCTATATTTAAATCTGAACCGATTTCCTTCCGATTTCCAATTTCAATTGGGTTCGTCCACCGGTTTGTGGAAATGTTTGTGGAGGGTATCCAAAGTTCGGCCGAACTTAACGCTTTTTCACTTGTTCTTTTTTTCCTTTCAAAATATTTTTCTCCTCTCTCCTTTTCTCTCGATAATTCTCTCTCGCATTGCGTATTGCTACTGTTTGCAGGGTGGCCCTATACGCAGCGTTTTTCAACTCAGTAGCAATACGACACTCCTGACGATTAACGGTCTTATAGGAGGCCTAAGAACGGTTTTCTATTCATCGAGGTTCATTGAATGGTATTTTATTCATGGAAAACTTTTCAACGGTATTTTAATAATTCAAGGACTCTCAATGATATTTTAAAAATATTTTTTGAATGTCTCTCAAATCTATTCTCTTTTTTGAAGATATATCCACGGTCTCCTTTTCACAGAAGGCCGATAAATTGTATTTTATCCATAGAAGTCCTCTCAACCGTCTTATAGAAGGCTCATCAACGGTCTTCAAAGGCTTTCTATTCATCAAGGTCCATTCAAAGGTATTTTATTTATGAAAAAGCTTTTCAGCGGTCTTTTAATAATTCGAGGTCTCTCAATGATATTCTATCGATAGAAGGTCTCTCAACGTTCTTCTATTTATAAATGCCTATCCAGGGTCTTCTATACATAAAATTCCTCTCAGCGGTCTTCTATTCATAGAATGCCTCGCCACCGCCTGCTTTTCAAAGAAGTTTTTCAGTGTTCTTCTATTCATAAAATGTTTCTATCAACGATCTACCCACATTCGGAGGCATCTCCATAGACTTTCAAATGTATGGTTTGCCTATCAACTGTCTTCCATCGATATAAGGCCTCTCAAGTGTTTTCTATTTATAGAATGACCTCAACGGTCTTCTATCCATAGAAGGCTTCTTAACTGTCTTTCGAAGGGCATCAACGGTTTTCTCTCTATAGAACGCCTCTCAATGTTATTTTACTCATAGAAAGTCTTCCAACGGCCTTCAAGGCCTCCCAATGGTAATCTACCTTTAGATAGCCTCTGAACGGTCTACAGAACACTAGTGTATTAAAATCATTACCTAGAACGTTGACAAAAAGTTAACTCTCTTCCATGGCCACATCAATTTAATTCATTTAATAATTTCTTTTACCTTAGCATTTACTCTACTTCCCATTAAATCAACATGAATTAGTTATTGTTGTAACAATAATTTTGTGCTTCTTTCCATTTTCGTTGTACTTGGTTATTTGTGCTCTTCGTACGACTGCCGCGCACATCCTTAAACAAAAGTCAGTTAGTAAGAAGAAACTTCTTTTTTCTCACCAGAAGATTTATAAGTTTTCGCCTTTTGTTATGCTTTCTTATTTGTAATTTGTACTTAACTGTTCTTTTCTTAGAAAAAAGGAACTAAAGAAAAATTGGATGGAAAAACAAAAACAACAACAGCAGTGGAAAACTTCAGCACTATGCCAGAGATGTAGCGATGAAAAGAATTGCAACAATAACAATCAATGACAACATTGTTCACCGAACATTCCTGCAGACATAGTTTTACCAGCTTTGTATTATATTTTTCGTAGGACGTATTATTGCTCTTGTATGTGTTATTAGGTTGTGTGTGTATGT
>NW_026876097.1:0-18639 GCF_032173495.1 Musca vetustissima
TGAAGATTCTTATCATAAAATTAATATTAATATATTCAATTAAATTTGGGTATTAACAAAATTAACACCATCGGTGAATATTTATTTCCACCTGTTTTCATCGTCAATGTTTTTATACCCTTCACCACACTGTGGTACAGTGTATTATGTCGTTGTGCATATGTTTGTAACAGGCGAAAGGAATCGAGATAGACTCATGGTTCCTTTTGAGAATATGCATAGAATCACTATCTGAGTCGATTTATGCGTGTCCGTCTGTCCGTCCATGTATTTTAGTGAACAATGTACAGGTCGCATTTATGATCCGATTTGGATGAAATTTGGCTCATGTCACTTATTTGGCCCAAGAACGAACCCTATTGAAATTGGAGAAAATCGGTTCAGATTTAGATATAGCTCCCATACATAGTTTCGTCCTGTTTTAGGTAAATGGTGCATCAAACTCCCAATATTGGTCCGATTGAGACAAGGTTTTGCACAGAATATTGAAGTAGGACTAGATTGATGTATGCCAAGTTTGTTTGAAATCGGTTCAGATTTAGATATAGCTCCCATATATAGTTTCGTCCGATTTTTGGTAAATGGTGCACCAAACTCACAATATTGGTCCGATTGTAATAAAATTTTGCACAGAGTACTGAATTAGTTTCAGATTGATGTATGCGATGTTTTGTTGGACTCGGTTCAGATTTAGATATAGCCCCCATATATATTTTCTTCCGATTTTATGTAAATGGCGCACCGAGGAGTCTATGTTCTACATTCACGAACTTTTGCAGCGTGTATTGAATTTAGTCTACAAAGATTTCAGTTTGAAATCGATTCAGATTTAAATATAGCTCACATATATACTTTAGTCCGATTTTATACAAATGGTGGAGCTTATGTCTGTTTGCTTTACATGAAATATTGCATAGCACATTGGATTGAAGACGTTTCAAGTTTAAATATAGCTTCCATATGTAATTTAATCCGATTTCAGCAAAATTATGTACCAAATAACTAAAGTTTGTCCGCTTAGGACGAATTAGTGCACAACGTAACAAATCGATCCTATAAAAACGTGTATGGATTTTGTGTCGAGATAAATTTTGGATATCGCATTGTGTTGTAGCATAACAAATGGTAGATCATATACATATTTTGCTCGTTGATTGAAATTAAAATTTTTCATTGATTTCAGATTGTATCTGTATGGGTTGTTTTAATTTAGTTCAAATATCTACAACTTCACGCAGTTAATTTCATTATATTCCTCCAAAGATGATATGTCTATTCTATCTAAAGTATATTGTATATATGAGCATCTCTTGTATGTATCCAAAGTGGTGAAGGGTATCATATAGTCGGCCCCGTCCGACTTTTGAACTTTCCTTACTGGTTTTGCAATGAATTATATTTTTCGCATGTTTCGGTAAAAGACTTTTTACACAATGAACTCATTTAAAAGATATAAAAATCAACTTATTAATTTCCTTTGAATTGTTTTATTTATTTATCTATATATATATATATAAATGGAGCCAAAAAAATGTATACTAACGCATCAATTGAGAACGACTGGACCGAGTTGACTCAAAATTTCTTTCAGTTGTCGGTAATTACGGGGGGAAGGTTTTTATAAAATAATATTTTGAAAAACATCCGCGAAAATCTTGCAAAAATTATTTTAAGGAAACGGTAGACCGATTATACTTAAAGTTTCTGTTAGTAGTCTGTAATTGAAGTGGAACGGTTTTAATGAAAGAACATTTTGAGAAAAATCCGCGAAAATGTGAAATTTTTCTCAAATGAAACACAGTGAGACATGGTAAAGTAAAGATTAAGCGGTTCTATTATTGGGTTCTATACCAAAAACTATACCGGCAATTATGAGGGAAGTTTCTCACCCTATGGAGAATACCGAATTAAATGGATATTTTGTTAATACTTTTCAAACACTTTAGGATAAGGATGCTTAAAAGCAAACAATAACGGAACAAATTTTTTTGAACTTATAAATACAACACATATCCCATGTGATATCTGGGCCACTGACCTAAACTTGATCGAGTCCTTAATAGGAAACAACACCAGGAATATTTTTGAGCAAATATCCAATACATAGACATATGTTTTTATGTTTTAGTAAAAACGAAAACGTCTATCAAAGTATTCAATACAGTTCAATGATGTTAGTAATTCGCTATATACGATTACAAATACGTCAACAAAATACGAATGTATTATTGAACATTTTCTTATATTCGGGAAGAATACATTTAAATTCGAATCCTACATGGAGGCAATTCCGCATTACATGCTGTTTGTATCTATCTTATATGTGTCTTTATGTTTCCTCAAATGTATTTTTAAAGATGTGAATAATGTTTGCATGGTATATTGACTGTACCGAATTCACTCACGTTTTCCTTCGGCTGTTTGTAATTGCATTGGGAAGATTTTGTTGAGAAATGTTGAGAAAAACATCAAAAAGTCGGGAAATTGGAATAATCGAACGTTGTTTAGTAACATCGTTTATAACTCAAAAACGTCTACACTGATTTTGACGATTCAAAGGACTTATAAATCGTATGTGATCACAATAGGAAAATATGCAAACTAATTATGAGATTCCGCCAAAACAAATATATTAAGTATATTTACAATCCCCCAATTTTTGTATCGAGCTTTATTGTTGTTAATACGATCATAACCATGGACGAAAATAATGGTAATGATAGCATTATTAGTATTCCCGTCAGATATTTGAAGTTTTGTATTATTTTCTATAGAGTCCAAGCTGTTGGATATGAAATCTCATTTCCATATTTGTCAAAAAAGTGTATTATTTTTTTGACAATGTTTCTTTTTTGACCGACAACTTGAAATTTGGATGTGGACCTATGTAACCTTAAACAACAACTTACTCAAATGTTAAATTAAAATCAAGTTGCTAAAAAATGTGAGGATATAACAAATCCGATTACAACATTTCACGATTTAGAGTAAAGATATAAAACAGGCATTTACAATTAAAAGAAGGTATACGGCGTCAAGAGTACCACTAAACCACTAAATTTCTATGCCAATCTAAAATTTTTCGAGTTATATACTGATTTCAATATAAAATAAACAAAAGGACTCTGGACATGAACAGAATGATATTGTAATTAAGAATCATTAAAGAAGGGACAAATAATTTAATGTAAAAACGTTGGAGCAGTAACAAAACATGTTATTCTATTTAAAAAAACATTTGGTGGAAAATGTTCTACCAAATTATAAACTGTTATGTGCTTGGGCCTGCATTGGGGTACCAGTTAATACTGTTTATTGACATAAACTTAGTAACAAATGTTTTTTACCGAACTTATATTTATGCTATATTGATAAGGCAAACGTTTGCGGGGTCAGCTAGTTTTTTATAAAATTCTTTTAATTGGATTTTACATAAAAGCTGTATCGCTTTAATAAGCATTTAAGCATTTTCCATTTATAACACATTTAATCCATATCCAATCCTGATATCCATATTATTATCATCATAAAAAAATAAAGATTACATATAAAATTTTTCATTCGCAATAACACATCGTATCATAGTTGACACCTACATTTATTGATATTTATTTCATCCTCCTCGATGATTTGTTGTGGGAAGCGACGAATGCGTGGTAGACACAAACTATGTATGAGGGTATATTTTTTATTTTTGTTGTTGTATTTCTTTTTTTATTTTATATGTATTTGTAACACAAAGGACATTGACACAAAACATAAAACGCATTCGATTATCATTTGGCTTAAATAATTACAGAAAATGAATGATACTACCGTTGAGTGTTCTAACGAGACCGAAAGCAAACGATGTGTAGACCTAGTTGACGAATGACATCTTAAGACTCGGCAACGTAATTTCGGATGGAAACTATTTTCTTAAGTAATTTTATAAGCTTTTTAAAATTAAAAAAAATATTTTTCTTTCCTAATATTTCATTTGTAAAAATATTTTAAACCATTTCACATTACATTCATATTCGTTTCTTCAGCTCTCACAAAGTTATGCGTTGCGTATTTATACACAATATTGTTTTGACGTATCCGTTAATAACGTCCATGGCGTTGTTCACGTTTTGAGATCGTTACGTACTAACACTATTTTGGAATGAAATTTTTGAAATCGGTCCACAGCATTGATTATCGTTTTCGTATTCTTCTTCGACTTGTATCTGTGAGATTCGTTATCCTCTCGCATATTTGGTGTTTCCATCAAGCGCACTGTTATCGTTGTGGTTAATAGTATGCGGCTACTGAAAAAGAGGGGTAACAATAACATCCACACAGCTGACACCGAAATCACAATAAAGATAACTAGTTCCACAAACTTATTGTTAGCTAAATTTCCATGTTTTTGTGGATATTGTCATAGTTCCACGAAATGTTTTATGGTGTGTGGATTCAATGTTAATAAGAGCGGAGAGTTTCGTAACATATTAATATGATGACATATATGTTAATTGCAAATATTGTTAACATTGAACAAAAAGCGGACAATTTTAACATTATTACTTCATGTTAAAATTTCAAAAGGAGAAGTGATTCATCTGCAACATTCAGAAAATAGAAAATTGAAACGGACAGACTACCCATATAACATTAATCCCAAAATTTTGGCACATATCGCATTTATGATCTGAAAGAGATAAAATTCAGAAAAACTAACTTATTAGGCCCAAGGAAAATGCTATGGAAAATTGGCTCAGATTTTGCTAAAGCTCCCATATATAAATCTTCACAATATTTTTCGGATTAAGGCAAAAACATTTTGCACAACGTACTGAATTAAGCACAGATTTATGTATGTGAAGTTGGGTTTAGATGCATTTCAAACATTGCAAATTGTAATACTTTTACCAAACCTAGATGACTTTCATAGATGCACTCATCGGTCCACTCCCTGGTGCACCATTTACATAAAATCGGACAAAAGTATATATGGGAAATATATCTAAATCTGTGATTTTCACAAAACTTAACTTCACACTAGATTGCCGAAGGCGGTCATTTTGACCGTTTTTCAATTTCAAGTACAGTATCTTAAAGTGTTTTATGCGAGTACCTTCCCATAGGCCTACCTCGCAGTGGCTGAGCCACAGGCGGATATGCGCCCACCAGCGCACCAACACCAAAGTTCTGTACCAATTGGAGAGCATGCAGAAGGCATACTCTCCCCCTTGGTGAGGGGCCACACCAACTGTCAGGCTGGATCGACAGATCCAGGGGCACCTGACACCCGCGGTACGGAAAACCTCCGCTCAGGCTCGAGACCGAAGCCTCTCCCAGTTCGACACAAGTCCGGGCTGGTATCCCAAAAAAAAAAAAAAAAAAAAAAATAACAAGTGAAAAAGCGTTAAGTTCGGCCGGGCCGAACTTTGGATACCCTCCACCATAGATATACTGACAGGTACTTGACATAAAAATATAGGGAACATACCAAAAAGTGTACCTATATTTCTACAAACCGATTATGGTTCTAAAACATAGGGAACATACATATAGCGACAATTCTTCCAATCGAATGTTGTAAACCAAATAGAAGATTCAGCAATTTCAATGGGCGCTTTCCTAAAATCTCAAAACCCTAAAATATTGACATATATTATTAACGCATAGTACGGCGAAACATATGTATAAAATCCTAAAAATACTCCAATTTAGAGGGCAATATTATATATGAGGCATACTAAAGCGGGACCAATATTGACAACATTGTGTAGGAATTAGCAACTACTTGGTGTTTTCATTATATAAGGGATTAGGCCTAATTAAGGGTCGATGTAGCTCAAGTTCCAAGCTAATATTTTAGTTTTGAATCCCAATACCGTCCATCACGCTAAATATTAAATAGGTAGAAAGTTTTATATAGGACCTGGCCCTAAATGCGGGTCGATACAGTTCATTCTCAAACCTCACGTTTTAGTTTTTATGCCAATATCCTCCTAGAGAAAAATGATTACAACATATGGCTAAATCGACTAAATCGTTTTAGAATTCCGTACTATGTGGGGTATGAACTTAAAATTTCGTCTACCCCCGTCTACATCCCCCACTATGGTGGAATACAGCTATATGGGATAACCCCAACACACGGAAAAAATCAGCTAACTACTTTAAAAAAAAAAAAAGGGGTTATAAGGGGACTACCCCTAAAAGGGGATGAATATTAATAATTTTTGGTAGAGAGATTTGTTACCATATACGACTACAAAATACTAAATTACAGCGAATTCGGTTGTAAACCGTGCTCAAGAACCCCAAAATACCGAAAATTGGTTGGGGGCTACCCGAAATAATGGACCTATATTTATAATTTTTAGTGGTGAGATTTGCCACGCAATAGGAACTCAAAGAACCAAATTTCAGCGAATTCGGTTGAAAAAAAGGCTCAAGATCCCCAAAATACCGAAAATTGGGGGTACTTTTATATGAGGGCTACCCGAAAAAATTGACCTATATTTATAATTTTTTGTGGAGAGATTTGATACCCAATAAGAACTCAACGTACTAAACTACAGCCAATTCGGTGAAATAATGCGGTCAAAACCTCACAAAAACTGAAAATTTGGAGGTATCGTTATATGGGGGCTACCAGAAAAAGTGGACCTATATTTATAATTTTTGGTGGAGAAATTTGGTATCCAAAAAAAACCATTTTACCAAATTTTAGCGAATTCAGTTGAAAAACGCGATCAAGAACCCCAAGATACTGAAAATTTGGGGGTACCCTTATATGGGAGCTTTCCGAAAAAATGGACCTATATTCATAATTTTTTGTGGAGAGATTTGTAACCTATTAAGAACCCAATGTACCAAATTTCAGCGTATTCGGGTGAAAAACGCGCTCAAGAACCCAAAAATACCGAAAATTGGGGGTACCCTTATATGAGCGCTACCCGAAAAAATGGACCCATATTTATAATTTTTTGTGGAGAGATTTGATACCCAATAAGAACTCAAAGTACTAAATTACAGCCAATTCGGTGAAATAATGCGGTCAAAACCCCACAAAAACTAAAAATTTGGAGGTATCGTTATATGGGGGCTACCAGAAAAAGTGGACCTATATTTATAATTTTTGGTGGAGAAATTTGGTATCCAAAAAGAACCCATTTTACCAAATTTCAGCGAATTCGATTGAAAAACGCGCTCAAGAACCCCAAAATACTAAAAATTTGGGGGTACCCTTATATGGGAGCTATGCCTAATCGTGGACCGATATAGCCCATCTTCGAACTTGACCTGCCTGCAGACAAAAGACGACTCTATGCAAAATTTTGGCGCTCTATCTCAAATCGTTTAGACGCTAGAGTGATTACAACAGACAGACGGACAGACGGACATGCTTAGATCGTCATAGAATTTTACGCTGATCAAGAATATATATACTTTATAGGGTCGGAAATGAGTATTTCGATGCGTTACAAACGGAAAAACAAAACTAATATACCCTCCATACTATGGTGGAGGGTATAAAAAGGGGTTATATGGGGACTACCCCAAAAAGGGGGTGAATACTGATAATTTTTTGTAGGGAAATTTGTTACCATATACGACTACAAAATACCAAATTTCAGCGAATTCGGTATTATTAACGCATAGTACGGCGAAACATATGTATAAAATCCTAAAAATACTCCAATTTAGAGGACAATATTATATATGAGGCATACTAAAGCGGGACCAATATTGACAACATTGTGTAGGAACCAGCAACTACTTGGTGTTTTCATTATATAAGGGGTTAGGCCTAATTAAGTGCCGATGTAGCTCAAGTTCCAAGCTAATATTTTAGTTTTGAATCCCAATACCGTCCACCACGCTAAATATTAAATAGGTAGAAAGTTTTATATAGGACCTGGCCCTAAATGCGGGTCGATACAGTTCATTCTCAAACCTCACGTTTTAGTTTTTATGCCAATATCCTCCTAGAGAAAAATGATTACAACATATGGCTAAATCGACTAAATCGTTTTAGAATTCCGTACTATGTGGGGTATGAACTTAAAATTCGTCTACCCCCGTCTACATCCCCCACTATGGTGGAATACAGCTATATGGGATAACCCCAACACACGGAAAAAATCAGCTAACTATTTTAAAATAAAAAAAAGGGGTTATAAGGGGACTACCCCTAAGAGGGGGTGAATACTAATAATTTTTTGGTAGGAGATTTGTTACCATATACGACTACAAAATACTAAATTACAGCGAATTCGGTTGTAAACCGTGCTCAAGAACCCCAAAATACCGAAAATTGGAGGGTACCCTTATATGGGGGCTACCCGAAATAATGGACCTATATTTATAATTTTTAGTGGTGAGATTTGCCACGCAATAGGAACTCAAAGAACCAAATTTCAGCGAATTCGGTTGAAAAAAAGGCTCAAGATCCCCAAAATACCGAAAATTGGGGGTACTTTTATATGAGGGCTACCCGAAAAAATGGACCCATATTTATAATTTTTTGTGGAGAGATTTGATACCCAATAAGAACTCAAAGTACTAAATTACAGCCAATTCGGTGAAATAATGCGGTCAAAACCCGACAAAAACTGAAAATTGGGAGGTATCGTTATATGGGGGCTACCAGAAAAAGTGGACCTATATTTATAATTTTTGGTGGAGAAATTTGGTATCCAAAAAAAAAACATTTTACCAAATTTCAGCGAATTCGATTGAAAAACGGGCTCAAGAACCCCAAAATACTGAAAATTTGGGGTACCCTTATATGGGAGCTTTCCGAAAAAATGGACCTATATTCATAATTTTTTGTGGAGAGATTTGTAACCTATTAAGAACCCAATGTACCAAATTTCAGCGTATTCGGGTGAAAAACGCGCTCAAGAACCCAAAAATACCGAAAATTGGGGGTACCCTTATATGAGCGCTACCCGAAAAAATGGACCCATATTTATAATTTTTTTTTTTTTTTTGAGAGATTTGATACCCAATAAGAACTCAAAGTACTAAATTACAGCCAATTCGGTGAAATAATGCGGTCAAAACCCCACAAAAACTAAAAATTTGGAGGTATCGTTATATGGGGGCTACCAGAAAAAGTGGACCTATATTTATAATTTTTGGTGGAGAAATTTGGTATCCAAAAAGAACCCATTTTACCAAATTTCAGCGAATTCGATTGAAAAACGCGCTCAAGAACCCCAAAATACTGAAAATTTGGGGGTACCCTTATATGGGAGCTATGCCTAATCGTGGACCGATATAGCCCATCTTCGAACTTGACCTGCCTGCAGACAAAAGACGACTCTATGCAAAATTTTGGCGCTCTATCTCAAATCGTTTAGACGCTAGAGTGATTACAACAGACAGACGGACATGCTTAGATCGTCATAGAATTTTACGCTGATCAAGAATATATATACTTTATAGGGTCGGAAATGAGTATTTCGATGCGTTACAAACGGAAAAATAAAACTAATATACCCTCCATACTATGGTGGAGGGTATAAAAAGGGGTTATATGGGGACTACCCCAAAAAGGGGGTGAATACTGATAATTTTTTGTAGGGAAATTTGTTACCATATACGACTACAAAATACCAAATTTCAGCGAATTCGGTTGAAAAACGTGCTCAAGAACCTCAAAATAGCGAAAATTTGGGGCTACCAGAAAAATTGGACCTATATTTATCATTTTAGTGGAGATATTTGGCACCCAATAAGAACCAAATGTACCAAATTTCAGCGAGTTCGGTTGAAAAACGCGCTCAAGAACCCCAAAATACCGACATTTGAGGGGTACCCTTATATGGGGGCTACCAGAAAAAATGGACCTATATTTAAAATTTATGGTGGAGAGATTTGGTGCCCTGTAAGAACTCAAAATACTAAATTACAGCCAATTCGGTTGAAAACTACGATCAAAACCCCCAAAATACTGAAAATTAAAGGGTACCGTTATATGGGGGCTACCAGAAAAAATGGACCTATATGTATAATTTTTTGTGGAGAAATTGGGTACCCAATAGGAACTCAATATACCAAATTTCAGCGACTTCGGTTGAAAAACGCGCTCAAGAACCCCAAAATATCGAAAATTGGGGGGTACCCTTATATGGGAGCTATGCCTAAACGTGGACCGATATACCCCATCTTCGAACTTGACCTGCCTGACAAAAGACGACTCTGTGCAAAATTTTGGCTATCTATCTCAACTCGTTTAGACGCTAGAGTGATTACAACAGACGGACAGACAGACGGACAGACGGACATGCTTAGATCGTCATAGAATTTTACGCTGATCAAGAATATATATACTTTATAGGGTCGGAAATGATTATTTCGATGCGTTACAAACGGAAAAACAAAACTAATATACCCTCCATACTATGGTGGAGGGTATAAAAAAAGGGGGTTATAAGGGGACTACCCCTAAAAGTGGATGAATATTAATAATTTTTGGTAGAGAGATTTGCTACCATATACGACTACAAAATACCAAATTACAGCGAATTCGGTTGAAACCCGTGCTCAAGAACCCCAAAATACCGAAAATTGGAGGGTACCCTTATATGGGGGCTACCCGAAATAATGGACCTATATTTATAATTTTTAGTGGTGAGATTTGCCACGCAATAAGAACTCAAAGAACCAAATTTCAGCGAATTCGGTTGAAAAAAAGGCTCAAGATCCCCAAAATACCGAAAATTGGGGGTACTTTTATATGAGGGCTACCCGAAAAAATGGACCCATATTTATAATTTTTTGTGGAGAGATTTGATACCCAATAAGAACTCAAAGTACTAAATTACAGCCAATTCGGTGAAATAATGCGGTCAAAACCCCACAAAAACTGAAAATTGGGAGGTATCGTTATATGGTGGTTACCAGAAAATGTGGACCTATATTTATAATTTTTGGTGGAGAAATTTGGTATCCAAAAAGAACCCATTTTACCAAATTTCAGCGAATTCGATTGAAAAACGGGCTCAAGAACCTCAAAATACCGAAAATTGGGGGTACCCTTATATGGGAGCTATCCGAAAAAATGGACCTATATTCATAATTTTTTTGTGGAGAGATTTGTAACCTATTAAGAACCCAATGTACCAAATTTCAGCGTATTCGGCTGAAAAACGCGCTCAAGAACCCAAAAATACCGAAAATTGGGGGTACCCTTATATGAGGGCTACCCGAAAAAATTGACCCATATTTATAATTTTTTTTTTTTTTTTTGAGAGATTTGAAACCCCATTAGAACTCAAAGTACTAAATTACAGCCAATTCGGTGAAATAATGCGGTCAAAACCCCACAAAAACTGAAAATTTGGAGGTATCGTTATAGGGGGCTACCAGAAAAAGTGACCTATATTTATAATTTTAGTGGAGAAATTTGATATCCAAAAAGAACCCATTTTACCAAATTTCAGCGAATTCAGTTGAAAAATGAGCTCAAGAACCAAAAATTGGAGGGTACCCTTATGTGGGAGCTATACCCTAACGTGGACCGATATAGCCCATCTTCGAACTTGACCTGCCTGCAGACAAAAGACGACTCTATGCAAAATTTTGGCGCTCTATCTCAAATCGAAAGAACCAAATTTCAGCGAATTCGGTTGAAAAAAGGCTCAAGATCCCCAAAATACCGAAAATTGGGGGTACTTTTATATGAGGGCTACCCGAAAAAATGGACCCATATTTATAATTTTTTGTGGAGAGATTTGATACCCAATATCAAATCAAAGTACTAAATTACAGCCAATTTGGTGAAATAATGCGGTCAAAACCCGACAAAAACTGAAAATTGGGAGGTATCGTTATATGGGGGCTACCAGAAAAAGTGGACCTATATTTATAATTTTTGGTGGAGAAATTTACCAAATTTCAGCGAATTCGATTGAAAAACGGGCTCAAGAACCCCAAAATACTGAAAATTTGGGGGTACCCTTATATGGGAGCTATCCGAAAAAATGGACCTATATTCATAATTTTTTTGTGGAGAGATTTGTAACCTATTAAGAACCCAATGTACCAAATTTCAGCGTATTCGGCTGAAAAACGCGCTCAAGAACCCAAAAATACCGAAAATTGGGTGTACCCTTATATGAGGGCTACCCGAAAAAATGGACCCATATTTATATTTTTTTTGGAGAGATTTGATACCCAATAAGAACTCAACGTACTAAACTACAGCCAATTCGGTGAAATAATGCGGTCAAAACCTCACAAAAACTGAAAATTTGGAGGTATCGTTATATGGGGGCTACCAGAAAAAGTGGACCTATATTTATAATTTTTGGTGGAGAAATTTGGTATCCAAAAAGAACCCATTTTACCAAATTTCAGCGAATTCGATTGAAAAACGCGCTCAAGAACCCCAAAATACTGAAAATTGGGGGGTACCCTTATATGGGAGCTATGCCTAATCGTGGACCGATATACCCCATCTTCGAACATGACCTGCCTGACAAAAGACGACTCTGTGCAAAATTTTGGCGATCTATCTCAACTCGTTTAGACGCTAGAGTGATTACAACAGACGGACAGACGGACGGACAGACGGACATGCTTAGATCGTCTTAGAATTTTACGCTGATCAAGAATATATATACTTTATAGGGTCGGAAATGATTATTTCGATGAGTTACAAACGGAAAAACAAAATTAATATACCCTCCATACTATGGTGGAGGGTATAAAAAGGGGGGTTATATGGGGACGACCCCTAAAAAGCGGTGAATACTAATAATTTTTGGTGGGGAGATTTGTTACCATATACGACTACAAATTACCAAATTTCAGCGAATTCGGTTGGAAAACGCGCTCAAGAACCTCAAAAGATCGAAAATTTGGGGGTACCCTTATTTGGGGGCTACCCGAGAAAATTGACCTATATTTATAATTTTTTGTGAAGAGATTTGCTACCCAATAAGAACTCAAATTACTAAATTACAGTCAATTAGGTGAAAAAATCCGGTCAAAACCCCCCAAAAACTGGAAATTGGGAGGTACCCTTATATGGGGGCTACCAGAAAAAGTGGACCTATATTTATAATTTTTAGAGGGGAAATTTGGTACCCAATAAGAACCCCATGTACCAAATTTCAGCGAATTCGGTTGAAAACCGCGCTCAAGATCCCTAAAATACCGAATATTGGGGGGTACCCTTACCCGAAAAAATTGACCTATATTTATAATTTTCAGTATAGAGATTTGCTACCCAATAAGAACTCAAAGTACCGAATTTCAGCCAATTCGGTGAAAAAATACGGTCAGAACCCCCCAAAAACTGGATATGGGGAGGTACCCTTATATGGGGGCTACCAGAAAAAATGGAACTATATATATATATATATATAATTTTTAGTAGGGACATTTGGTACCCAATAAGAACCCAATGTACCAAATTTCAGCGAATTCGGTTGAAAACGCGCTCAAGAACCTCAAAATACCGAAAATTTGGAGGTACCGTTATATGGGGGCTACCAGAAAAAGTGGACCTACACTAATAATTTTTTGTGGAGGCATTTAGTACCCAATAAGAACCCAATGTACCAAATTTCAGCGAATTCGGTTGAAAAACACGCTTAAGAACTTCAAAATACCGAAAAATGGGAGGTACCCTTATATGGGAGCTATGCCTAAACGTGGACCGATATAGCCCATCATCGAACTTGACCTGCCCGCAGACAAAAGACGACTCTATGGAAAATTTTGGGGCTCTATCTCAATTCGTTTAGACGCTAGAGTGATTACAACAGACAGACGGACAGACGGACATGCTTAGATCGTCATAGAATTTTACGCTGATCAAGAATATATATACTTTATAGGGTCGGAAATGACTTCCGCGAAGTAGAGACACCGCGAACCTCCCACGATGCGGAACGACAGCAACCACAACAAACGCACCAAACCGCACCACCGCCAACCGGCGCACCAACCCACCACCACCCGGTGAAACCGACCAAACCCAACTGCAATGGGTCTATGCACGCGGACCACCTCCGCTATGTACTGTCCTTCTCCTAAATGCTTCACGAGCAAAACTACTTAAACAACTAAAGGTCCGATCGTCTTCAAGAGCCCTACTGAAATCCCACCCCGCCCCTCCATTCGATATACCCATACTTGCTAAATCTCTAATGTAATCATAGTAACAGCATTTCGTCAGTATATGCTTCCAGTCCTCAGTCATCCCGCACCCACATAAATCTGTCTGGGCAAGGCCTCTCTTATGCAGAGAGCCATGCCCCGTCAGTAAGAAACCAGTACTTAAGCCGAAGCGAAAGTCTGGCCGGTCCACTACGAACGTTGCGTCACGAATAAATTCGTACGTCACCCTCCCTTTGTCACTGTTCGTCCACCTTGTCCTCCACCTATCAACAACACAATCCCGAAGGATTGTGCTGTACCGCCTACTCTCCCCATCCGCCACATCAGAAGGCCTGAGCCAATCATCCTCATCCAACTGCAAACCACGCTAAAGCTTATACATAATAGCCCTACATCTCACTTCAAGATCAAGCGGCGCGGCGCCAAGCAGCACAAAGAAACAAGTACCAAGAATCAAGTACAAAAAGAATTGTGTATATTATTTTTTAAATTTGGCGACTTTTTGTACCACATAGAACTATGTTTATTAATTATAGTAGTTGCTTAAAAATAAGTTTAAACAAATTTCTTTACACAATAAAAATTCTTTCAGAATGAGGTCATTCCGAACGATTTTAGGCAATATAATACAAAATTCCAGTCTTTCTAGTGTTAAATCTATCAAGACCTAATTCAGTACTCTGTCCAAATTTGGTCTCAATTCGACAAATATTGGGAGTTTGGTGAACCATTTACATAAAATCGGACGAGTGAGCTATATATCTAAATCTCAACCGATTTCAATAAAACTTTACGTACATCAACCTGATCCACTTTTCATACGCTGTGCTAAATTTTGTCTCAATCAGACAAAACATGGCAGTTTCGCTCTCAATCGCATTTTGTCTCAATCGAACACATTTTGGCAGCAGGGTGAATCATTTACATAAAATCGAACAAACTATTTATGGGAGCTATATCTAAATCTGAACCAAATTGAGCAAAACTACGCTAACATCAAACAGTATCTAATCCAATACTCTGTGCAAAATGTTGTCTTAGTCGGACAAATATTGGGAAGCTGGTGCATCATTTACATAAAATCGGATACAAAACAGTAAACAATGTAGTAAAGCCGGACGGGGCCGACTATATAATCCCCTTCACCACATAGGGTATATTCAACAGATGGAATCCTAACAGACGTCGCATTTTTGAAGGACCATTAACATGCCATTCTGCAACCTATACTAACTTTTGGTCAGAATAGAGTTGCTTCTTACAATGGGACAAAATTATATAAATACATTTAAAGCAAAATATCGATATTTAAACCGATTTCATCGAAACTTGTCACAAGTTAGGTTACACTTATTTTAGTATGTTTTGTGCATTTGGCCACATTTTGAGTTCTTCATTTACTTATAAATCCAAATGTCGTGGAAATCGAAGGATATATGGGGACTTTGGTGTACCATTTACATAAAATCGAACGAAAATATATATGGGAGCTATATCCAAATCTGAACCGATTTCCACGAAATTTAACACAAATCTTTCTAGGCGTAATTCAGTACGCTATGTCAAATTTCATGCAAATCGAAAGATATATAGGGACTTTGGTACACCATTTACATAAAATCGGACGAAAAGATATCTAAATCCGAACCGATTTTTCCAAATTTCAATAGGCTTCGTCCTTGGGCCAAACAAATGAGCTGTGCCAAATTTCATCTAATTCGGACCATAAATGCGACCTGTACTTTGTTTACAATTTAAGATGGACAGACATACGGACGGACATTGATAAATAGGCTTAAAAAGTGATTCTATGCATATTCTCAAAAAGAAACATGTGTCTATCTTGTTTCCTTATGCCTGTATACAAACATATGAACAAAGACATAATACCCTGTACCACAGTGTGGTGAAGGGTATATACATATATGGAAGCAAACCTATATCTAAACTGAATTTCACAACAATACGCTGTGCAAAATTTTGTCTCAATCGGACACCATTTACATGGAATTAGACGGAATTATTTATAGAAACTGTACCTAAATCTGACCCAATTTAAATAAGGTTTGTCCTTGGGCCAAAAAATGACGTGTTGGAAAATTTGTACTTTGTTTAAAATATAGCATCATCAACAGACTGACGGACAAACGGACCGGCCACAGTGTGGTGAGGGGCATAAAACATTAATTATACCCTTTAACACACTGTGAAGATTATAAAAAAAAAATAATTATAACCTTTACCACAGTGTGGTACAGGGTATTATGTCTTTGTGCACATGTTTGTAACAGGCAAACGAAACATGGTTGCTTTTGAAAATATGCATAGAATCACTTTCTAAGTCGATTTATGCATGTCCGTTGTTGGTGTTAAATTGTAAACATTTGTGGACCTTATAATGTTTCTTTTTCCTTTGTTTATAGAAAGTCACAAACATTTTTGGAATTTACAAACAAATGAAATTTTATTTGCTACCGAAATAAAAATCTCTGGCATAGTGCCATGGCATAGGATTTTAACTGTTACAAAACACACAAGGGACCGTAAAAGAAAACTACCATCAACATCATCATTGTCTTCTGCATTATCGTTATTAAATTTATCAATGTCAATGTCGTTATTATCATTATCAATGGGCGGCGGTAACAATGTTTTATTTGAGGTATATGTGACAACATGTCCTGTTGTCTCCCAAGTGTCAAAGCCATTTGCCACCAGGTGTTAACCCCTCATCAAAGTGTCAGGGTTTAATGCTTATTTTTACAACGCAGCTACAAACGAACAGCTTTGAGGTGTAGAAATCTTAAAGATGTTCACAGTGTCGGCTGAGTGAATGACTGACATGTTTCAAATATTATTTTAAATTCAAACAATATGCGTACGTAGATAGTGACGCGTTTTACATTCCATTAAAAAAAAAACAAATCGTGTGTAATAGCTTAACAATTTTTTCTTTGAATATGAATAATACGTACAACGTTTTGATATTCCATAGTTAGTCAATATAGAACCAGTAAGGAAAGTAGTAAAGTCGGACGGGGCCGACTATAAGATACCCTTCACCACCTTGGATATATTCAACAGATGGAATCCTATCAGACGTCGCATTTTTAAAGGACCATTAACATGAAATTAAACATGTTATTCTGCATCCTATTCTAAATTCTGGTCAGATATAGAGTTGCTTCTTACAGTGGGACAAAATTATGTAAATAAATTTAAAGCAAAATATCGAAATCTAAACGATTTCATCGAGACTTGTCAGATATTAGGTTACACTTATTTCGGCATGTTCTATGCATTCGGCCACATTTTGAGTTCTTCATCTATATATATATATAAAATAGAAAAAAATTTGTTTGTTTGTTTGTTTGTATGTTACCGATAGACGCCAAAACCGCTGAAAAGATCTTAATGAGATTTACACTGTATGTCGGGGCATGCCCTGAAAGTAACATAGGCTATATAAACTTTTAAAATTCGGCGTGGATGCGGAGTTATAGCATCAATAGTAAACATACCTCAAAATTTCTGAACATGTAATATGCGTTTATCTAAAGAACGGTTACAGATACCGTTTTCAAAATTTGCCTGAATAACGAAGGTGTGAATACACACCATCCATACAAAAATGAGCATGGTACGATCAACGGAAAATTCACTTTTTACTGCATTTTAAAAATCTGCATATTGAAAATTGAAAATATTTTATTTGTAGACTTTGAAAATGCTGAAAAGATTTTACTGAGATTTTCACAGAACATCATAACTTGCCCTGTGAATAACATATGCTATATAAACTTCTAAGATTTCCCGAAGATGCGGTGTTATAGCATCGAACGTAATCATACTTCAAAAATTATGAACATGTAATTTGTGTATATCTTAAGTACGGTTATAGATACCGATTTTAAACCATTGCTGAGTAACGTGAGTGTAAATACGCATCATGCACACAAAATGACCACGGACAAGTGAAAATGCACACCTCATTGCATTTAAATCTATGTATACGTAGAAAATAGAAAACTTATTGTTTTGGACTGAAAAACCACTAAACAGATTTTACTAATATGTTCATTGTAAGTCAAGCGATCCCATGGCAGTAACATAGGTTAGATAAAACTGAGGAGTAATAGCATCAAAAGTATTAATACATCTTAAAGAATGTACATACATACACATGTCGAACATTTTCTATGGGTATATCTTAGGGTATCATCCGATGAGGATATATTTTCGAACGATAAGGATATGTACATATGTATGTATTTTGAAATAAAAATTGTGTAAAAGTGAAAAAAAGGTTGACATTATAATTTTTCATTTTTGTCAGTTTGTGAAAACAAGTTTATTTTGAACAAAATCAAACATAATAGTTCCGTTCCAGAACCTAAAAAAATCTTCTAATTTTACAAGTTGTGCCACTTTTTACTCGAAAACCGTCCCTGAACCCACAAAACTGGTAAAACATTGAATAAAATTTAAGAGAACACAAAACAAAATGGCGTTCTCTTTGTA
>NW_026876098.1:0-18645 GCF_032173495.1 Musca vetustissima
ATCGACCCGTTTATTCCCTCTGCATTTTATTCGCAACTGATGGTGTTAATCGGAGATAAAATATATCGCCACCAGCAACCAGAGTTTTTCAAAAGACAATAGGATTTGACGAATAATGATGTTTTATCCCAACTTCATGTATTGGTTTTTATTACTATTGCTTTAGAACTGTTCATATCTTTGAATCTGACCCACTTATTGGTATTTACATTGCACATATTGGTTCCTTGATCTATATTACTGGACCATACAAATTTCGAAGTCAAAAAATTTGAGTTTCGCGAATTTTTTTTAAATAATATGTTTGTCGGATTTTGGTTTTTATAGTTTTTAAGGTTCTGTCCTCGCGTTATATTTTGCAAAACCTCTTCTTTATTATTCTAAACATATTTGGGATGTTTTGAAGCCCCAATGACTATGTTTAATACTCTCATCTTAAGATTAGGACGAGAAAATACCAAATATTAAATGAAATACTGATGGAGAATGTATTGAATGTAAATGTGAGAAAATACCCACGAAAAAATGCCGTGATGTAATGAAATCGTGGTCAAATCGCTTATAGTATGTGGTTAACCGCAATTGTAACTATAAAAAGACCAAACGTGTCCAATGTAACAATTTTTTTAAAATAATAATAAAAAGCAAAATACTTTTTTGTGATAAACATTTTTGGATTATTATATATTTCGGCCGATATCTTCGAGAACAATAGGTCTTTCGCTGTGATTCTTGCAGAAATACGATCTAAATATGTCCACAAACATACTCCATTATACATAATTCATTTTACATCTTTAGTTTGCTGGCTTCAGACGTATATATTGGAATTTTTTCAAATTTTCATTGAGGCAAAATACTTTTTACACTCACTGTATATTTCAATTTGCACTTATATATACTTTCGTCAGATTTTAAGTAAATGGTGTACTAAAGACCCATAGCTAGGCATTTTGGCAAAACGTACTGAAATTAATATAAATTAATCTCGGCCAAGTTTCCTTGGAATCGGCTCAGATTTAGATATAGCATAGCTTCCATATATAATTTCGACCTATTCATGTTGATTGTAAACCAAAAAATCAATGGGTGCTTGATTGATATTACATTTTAAACATTAAGCATACCAAATAGCGTGCGTAAAGTTTGCTTAAAGTCTATTTACAAAGTATGGAATAGATTGCAGAATGGCATGTGTAGTCGGTTTACTTATATATAAAGATCGAATTTTGAAGTTCGTTCAATTTCATGTCAATGTTCCTTCGAAAATACGACATCTGTAAAGATACACATGTAGAATATCCCCAAAGTGGTGAAGGGTATCATATAGTCGGCTCAGTCCGACTTTACTACTTTGTTTACTGGTTGCTTGTTATCATATGAACCGAAATGTCGGATATGTTCAGGCGTTTGACTTATCTAATTAGAAATTTAATTTTTGTGTGGAAGAAATAACATTCCGTACTCTCGATGACTACTCCTTTTTTCATACGACTCCCTCGCATATGGTCAACAACCCTAATTACACTCTATTTATGTTGTAACTAATTGTAACAAAATTTTTTGCTTCCATACCCGCACCCTAAGCCAAGAAAATAAAGATCAACGAATGGCTGAACATATTTTCGCTTAAGAAAAATACTTCTTATCAGTGAGAAAAGACATTTTTGTACCCTGCACACACATAACTCTTATCATACCAACTAAGAACACAAAGCTCAAACTTACCAGAGGTCATTTCATCAAGAGCGTACATATCTTCCTACACATTTCTTCTTCTTCTTGTGCTAAGCAGCAAGCCAAATTTTCGTTTTGTTAAATATCATCATCATATAAGAAACCCCTAGTTTTTCTTTTCGCTTTTCTTGCCGGCATTCATAGACCAGCATGAAGTTTACGCTACTTTGGCAAAAGTTAATACCGAATGGAAAATTTTTGATATCTCGTTGTGTAATGCCAAGGAACATTTGTTATTAACACTTTTCACTTGAGGATGGGGAACAAAAAGAAGACATTGATGTTGTTTTAGTGCCTGCTGTTTTTCTTCTGCTTTTGTTCTTTGCGTTGCAATTGCAGTTTTATGCTTTAGTTTATCCCTCCTGGTCAGTTTCCGCATTAAGTTACAGAAAGTGACGGCTGAGAGAGAGAATGAGAGAATAGATTTCAAGCTAAAGGATATGGATATAAGACGACAGTAGCGTAAGAGAAAGTTTTCTTATACTCTAAATGGCGTTAATCTTCAAAAATGATGCATTAGGCTAAGAACGTTTCTTACTTTCCACAACTAAGTGTTGGACATCAACGGCAAATATCACTGACATAATACCAAAAGGATGGAGCACAGTGGTACATCAATAGATAAGATGATTGTAAAGAAATTTTCATGTGGTATAATTATACCCTTCACCACACTGTATATTTGTATATATGTTTGTAACAGGCAAAAATAATCGAGAATATGCATAGAATCACTTTCTAAATCGATTTATGCATGTCTGTCCGTCTGTCCGTCCGTCCATGTATTTTTGTTAACAAAGTACAGGTCGCATTTATGATCCGATTTGGATGAAGTTTGGCACAGGTCACTCAATTGGCGCAAGGACGAAGCCTATTGAAATTGGGAAAAATCGGTTCAGATTTAGATATAGCTCCCATATATATTTTCGTCCGATTTAAGGTAAATGGGGTACCAAAGTCCCTATATATTTTTCGATTTGCATGACACTTGACACATGGTAATGAATAGAGAATAGAATGATGTTGGTTAAGTTTCCTGAAATTCGGTTCAGATTTAGATATAGCTCCCATATATATCTTCGTCCGATTTAAGGTAAATGGTGTACCAATGTCCCTATATCTTTCGATTTGCACGAAATTTGACATAGCGTAATGAATTAGGTCTAGAATGATGTGTGTTAAGTTTTCTGAAAATCGGTTCAGATTTAGATATAGCCCCATATATATCTTCGTCCGATTTAAAATAAATGGTGTACCAAATCCCTATATATCTTTCGATTTGCACGAAATTTGGCATATCATACTTAAATAAGTCTAGAATAGTGCACGTTAAGTTTCGTAAAAATCGGTTTGGATTTACATATAGCTCCTATATAAATTTTGTCCGATTGCACACAATTTTGTACAATAAACTGTTGTTAATATAAGTAAATCTCTGTCATTCTCATTGAAATCGGTTCAGATTTTGATATAGCTTCTACATATATATTTTCGTTCGATTTTACACAAAATTGACACAAATTTTGCACAACGTACTAAAGTTTTGAAATCGGTTCAGATTTGGACAGAGCTTCTATATATATTTTCTCCCAATTTTAGGTAATTTTGTCCCAATTTTGTAAGAAGCAAGCCTATATCTGAACAAATGAAAAATTTAGTATAGGTTGCAGAATTCGACGTCTGTTAGCATTCATCTGTTGAGTATACCCAAAGTGGTGAAGGGTATCATATAGTCGGTCCCGCCCGACTTTACTACTTTCCTTACTGGTTTTTGATTGGAAATTTCTTACAATGTATTTATTTATGAGTGATGATACTATGTCTGGTCAAGAGTTTGTAACGATCGCCTCAACTACAAATCAAGATATGTAGCAATCTCTTTATGTATAATAGGGTCGCCAGCAAAAAATTATCACGCCAAATATCCGTGAAAATGGAGCATCTTTCCTTCTGGGGTTTTCATATCCTTACCCATGGTACAATTATAAAAGGTAACAGCAAAATACAACTAATTTGATTCCTAAGTAGTACTCGTGTCAATATGAATATGCAAATTATGTTTCTAACCAGCAAGGAAAGTAGTAAATTCGGACCGGGCCGACTATATGATACCCTCTACCACTTTGGCTATATTCAAGATATGCATCCTAACAGACCTCTTATTTTTGAAGGAACATTGACATGAAATTAAACTAAATTAAATATGTGATCTGTGTCTATATTTGAACCGACTTACCCCTCCGGCCAATAACCGGGTACATTTGTGTTTTTTTTATACCCTCCACCATAGTATGGAGGGTATATTGAGTTTGTTTTCCCGTTTATAACTCATCGAAATAGTCATTTCCAACCCTATAAGGGTTGAAATTCCATGACGTTTTTTGCATGTCCATCTGTCCGTGGTATGACTACCTATAGCCTCTAAACGAATTGAGATAGATCGCCAAAATTTTGCATAGACTGCGTGAGCCATCAGCTAGTTCGCTTTTATATGCCTTTTGAGCTGGGGCATTTTCATCAGCTGCAGATCGATACGTCTAACAATGTCGATGTCCGAGAATAGATGGTACAACTCATGGTTCATTCGACGGCGATATTCACCGTAAGTACCCATACTTCAGATCCATATAACAGCACGAGTGGTATCAGCGTCTTGTAGAGTGTACGTTTGGTCTGGCGGGTGGTGGACTGGTTTCTAAACTGGTTACTTAAACCATAGTAGCATTTGTTGGCCAACACTATCCTTCTCCGAATTTCAAAGCTGATGTCATTAGTTTTATATATGTCGTAACGAGGTATACAAAATCTTTGACTAACTCGAAGCTATAGTTCTCAAGTTCCACAGTTGGTCCGAGTCTACAGGACGTCTTGCGCGTTGGTATCATCAGCTTGGTCTACTCATCATTTACTGTCAGTTCCAATTTTGCAGACTCTTTCTCAATTCGTTCGAAGGTGACTGTTGCCACTCGCAATGTTCGACCCGCAGACATGTCTTTAAACGGCTCTGACCGGATAGGGCTGTCGACTGCGGATTTATTGTCGACGAATAGGTGGAATGTGTCGATGTGTTTTCCGTGGGTCCTTTCCAGGATTTGCCGCAGAGTGAAAATCTGCCCAACTGTGGATTTGCAGGTCTGAAGCTTCAGTCGTTTACACAGCACGCTGGATAACACTTTATATGCGTTTCATGGCAGCTATAATACAGTGCGTAAAACGCATCTCCCTTCCATCGCATTGAGATGAAAGAGGGACCAAGATAAGCGGACAATCCTTGGGAGTTTGGTGCACCAATTACATAAACTCGGACGACGAAATTTTATAAGAGAGCTACATCTAAAACTGAACCGATTTCAACAAAACTTCACAGACTTCACAGAATATTGAATTTGTGGGAGAGGTACTAGAAAGAGGGGGCCAATGGATACCATCTTCGATATTTATATATAAGCTGTGGTTCATATCGGTCATTCCTTTCTCCCAATATTGGTAATTTTGACCATTTATTGGGAAGGTACCAGAAGCTTGGTATATGTAATAGGCGATTTTCCAAAAATATTTTTTCAAAGGTCCGCCATTTTGTTAATTTTAGAGCGAAGTCAATAATCCTAGTTCATACGAGAGTCAGACATGTAGTCTTTCTAACACCGTTGGAATTTTCGGATTCCGATGTTCCAATGAGGAGTTATCATGCCCGCCATCAAAAATAAGGACTTTTCTTTAATCACAAAAAACAACAACAAAATGTTTTGTAAATTATTAGTCTTCCTTTTTAGACGAAAACGGTTACTTCCTTTACATATTTCTTTTATGATCAGATTGGCGGACGGACATTTGTTAATCGATTTCAAATTGTCTGAAAAGGATTTGGTGCAAAGATATATGGGATCTAAAACCAATATTTTGATGAGGCACATTTTAGCCATATCAAACTGTATTAGCCATAAGGCTGAGGGTATAAAAACGTTTATATCAAAATACCAGAAACCTCGAAGTCCACTTCGGTCGAAAAAACAGGCCAGGTCAACATAAAAACCAACCAACTCATCTAAAAGCATCTAACATAACAAATTACAGCAAAATCGGTTTTATAAACTGGCACAAAATCCTCGAAATGCCACAAAGTTAAGTGTACCATTATATCGGAGGCTATGCCTAAATTGGAACGACCGAGCCTGCAGACAAAGTTTATGCCAAATTTCAGCCACCTATCCAACCAATTCCTTCCTCAAAGAGCGTGATTACAAGAGACTGATGTACATCGGGACTGTCATGGCAAGATAGGCTTAGAATTTTGCCCTGATCATGATAATTAATCTAATTTTCAGTGTCATAGACACCGTATTTCCCTAGACACGTTTTAACTCACTACAAAATACACATACACATTTGTACATATATTGTACTAATACCAATACGCCATATTCTATATTTAGGACTGATATCCCTACTGCTCGATCATACGCGATTCTAAATTTGCTTCGTTTTGTGATACCACTGTTCACAGTATTTGACTCTTCTGCTCATAACGACTTAAATATATATTTTCATTCCTTTTTTGAGTTTTTTTTTCAACAAAAAGTATCATCATCATCAGTCTGCTGTATATCCGTTGACAAACGGAACATCATCGCTACGAAGTAGTTTTTCTTTTTGCGAAGTTTTTCCTCCCCCTCCTACTCGGTTGCAACTGATTCTGTATGCTTCATATTTTATTATTTTACATCACTTCACTTCTACTGCCAGCAAATGCATTCATGTGACCGCTGTGGGCCTCCTGCTGCTCATGCCACTGCAACTAGATCCGAACTGCCCACCAACCATCATATCTAACTGGTCGGTGGTCTATAATGTTAGCAACTTTTAGCATAAACATTAAATTAAACTATAAAATGCAAAACTAAGCTCTTACAATCACTTTAGACTTTAGAGGATGTCACTCAGTGGCAAGAAGAACGAATGAACAAAAAAAGTGAAAGGAAAGGGGTTGGAAGCATTAGGCTGCCGCTGCTGCTAAGGCCTGATGAGTAAAACATTGAGTAAACGTTGGCTTGGTCGGCCGGTTGGTTGAATAGTTGGTTGTTGGACGTTAAAAAGTTACGAAAGATTATGACAGGAAAACACAAAGTTTTCAAAAAGTGGATGTGAAACAGAGAAATATTTTTTTTTTTAATTTATTCATGGATAAGTTAAAATAAAATAACAATATAAAAAAATAAAATGAAAAATTTTGAAATGGAAACGACAGATTAAATATTTCCTTGGAACAATTTATGTGTGAGATCTTAGAAACTTACACTTGAAGATTTATATGAATTTTTTATAAAACAAAAACAAGATACAATAATATAAATAAAAATCAACTGTCAAAACTAAGTCCATGTAGTTAACCAGTATGAGATACATTTCGAATATTAAATATTACATTTCGAATATTAATTATCTCAATAGATCGGACTATAATATGCTATAGTCCGACTTTGAACATTTACTCGAAATTGTTTCAAATTGAAATCTATTCGCGAAAGATGTTCGAAAAGCATCATGCAGCATGCAGAACTCTCAGTTCTTCACAACGGGAACATAAGCAAACCGCTGTCACATATATCCAGGAACATCAAGCTTAAAATATTCGAAATGTGTATAATATCGGTTTTCCTATGCGATGCGACACAAGCCTAATGTCTAACAACTTCACGTAACTGCTGCAGATATTCATTAGCAGACGCTTTGGCATTATATGCAGAATATTCTGGCCCAACACCATAAGTAATGTAGAGATGCGGACCTATCGAACCAGGACCCATACAAAACCAGCAAGGAGAGTGGGTATATACTAGAGATTCTCGTATGTACAATATTCTGTAGATATAGCAGATCTAGTATCTTGGAAGGAACATTGAAATGAAAATGGACAAAATAAAATGTGTGAACTATATCGAAATTTGAACTAAAAGACAACCCATACACATACCATTCTAACATCTATGAAAAATTTCATGTCCATCGGACAGACTTTGATTCAACATTGGCATGCGCTGTCCACAATTTCATCTCGCTATTTGGTGCGCAAATAGCATGAACTCAGACCAATATATAAAGGGGTTATATTTAAATCTGAATATATTTTACAGAAAGATGTGCACAAATTCGTCCCAATCAGAAAAACCTTAGTTACTTGGTTAACCTTTAGATGAAATCGGATAGAAATTATATCTAAACCTGAAGCGATTTCAACAAATTTCGATTTCAATCCTATACACTCTGCAATATTTCATGTAAAGCGAACAAGCATAGGCTCTACAGTGCACTATATCTACATCTGTTGGAGCTATATCTACATCTGAATCGATTTCAACAATACTTAACACTAAAAAATAAAATGGAACAGGATCTATGATGCTCCATTAACATAAAATCGGACAAAACTATATGTGGGAGCTATATTTAAATCTGAACCGATTTCAGTGAAACTTTCCACACAGTAGGTTATACTAACATCAAGATAATATGCCAATCGGCCATATTTTGAGTTTTTGGTACATCATAACTGAATTTTAATGATATGCTTACTTCAGTACGTTGTGCATGATTTTATGCGAATCTGCCATATTTTGGGGCTTTGGTGCACATTTTACTGAAAATCGGGCGAAACTATATATGGAAGCTATATCTAAATCTGAGCCCATTTCTCCCAATTTCAAAAGGGTTCGTCCTTGCGTCTTTAAATAAATCCACGCCTCAGTTGGCCCTTGAAAAATATTCTTTAATAAATCCACGCCTCAGTTGGCCCTTGAAAATATTCTTTAATAAATCCACGCCTCAGTTGGCCCTTAAAAAATATTCTTATATAAATCCACGCCTCAGTTGGCCCTTGAAAAATATTCTTTAATAAATCCACGCCTCAGTTGGCCCTTGAAAAATATTCTTTAATAAATCCACGCCTCAGTTGGCCCTTGAAAAATATTCTTTAATAAATCCACGCCTCAGTTGGCCCTTGAAAAATATTCTTTAATAAATCCACGCCTCAGTTGGCCCTTGAAAAATATTCTTTAATAAATCCACGCCTCAGTTGGCCCTTGAAAAATATTCTTTAATAAATCCACGCCTCAGTTGGCCCTTGAAAAATATTCTTTAATAAATCCACGCCTCAGTTGGCCCTTGAAAAATATTCTTTAATAAATCCACGCCTCAGTTGGCCCTTGAAAAATATTCTTTAATAAATCCATGTTGCCCCTTGAAAAAATATTCTTTAATAAATCCACGCCTCAGTTGGCCCTTGAAAAATATTCTTTAATAAATCCACGCCTCAGTTGGCCCTTGAAAAATATTCTTTAATAAATCCACGCCTCAGTTGGCCCTTGAAAAATATTCTTTAATAAATCCACGCCTCAGTTGGCCCTTGAAAAATATTCTTTAATAAATCCACGCCTCAGTTGGCCCTTGAAAAATATTCTTTAAATAAATCCACGCCTCAGTTGGCCCTTGAAAAATATTCTTTAATAAATCCACGCCTCAGTTGGCCCTTGAAAAATATTCTTTAATAAATCCACGCCTCAGTTGGCCCTTGAAAAATATTCTTTAATAAATCCACGCCTCAGTTGGCCCTTGAAAAAATATTCTTTAATAAATCCACGCCTCAGTTGGCCCTTGAAAAATATTCTTTAATAAATCCACGCCTCAGTTGGCCCTTGAAAAATATTCTTTAATAAATCCACGCCTCAGTTGGCCCTTGAAAAATATTCTTTAATAAATCCACGCCTCAGTTGGCCCTTGAAAAATTTTCTTTAATAAATCCACGCCTCAGTTGGCCCTTGAAACATATTCTTTAATAAATCCACGCCTCAGTTGGCCCTTGAAACATATTCTTTAATAAATCCACGCCTCAGTTGGCCCTTGAAAAATATTCTTTAATAAATCCACGCCTCAGTTGGCCCTTGAAAATATTCTTTAATAAATCCACGCCTCAGTTGGCCCTTGAAAATATTCTTTAATAAATCCACGCCTCAGTTGGCCCTTGAAAAATATTCTTTAATAAATCCACGCCTCAGTTGGCCCTTGAAAAATATTCTTTGAACAAATCCACGCCTCAGTTGGCCCTTGAAAAAATATTCTTTAATAAATCCACGCCTCAGTTGGCCCTTGAAAAATATTCTTTAATAAATCCATGCTCAGTTGGCCCTTGAAAAATATTCTTTAATAAATCCACGCCTCAGTTGGCCCTTGAAAAATATTCTTTAATAAATCCACGCCTCAGTTGTTGGCCCCTTGAAAAATCCACGCCTCTTGTAAAAATAATCCTTAACGCCTCAGTTGGCCCTTGAAAAATATTCTTTAATAAATCCACGCCTCAGTTGGCCCTTGAAAAATATTCTTTACTAAATCCACGCCTCAGTTGGCCCTTGAAAAAATATTCTTTAATAAATCCACGCCTCAGTTGGCCCTTGAAAAATATTCTTTAATAAATCCACGCCTCAGTTGGCCCTTGAAAAATATTCTTTAATAAATCCACGCCTCAGTTGGCCCTTGAAAAAATATTCTTTAATAAATCCACGCCTCAGTTGGCCCTTGAAAAAATATTCTTTAATAAATCCACGCCTCAGTTGGTCTTTGAAAAATATTCTTTAATAAATCCACGCCTCAGTTGGCCCTTGAAAAATATTCTTTAATAAATCCACGCCTCAGTTGGCCCTTGAAAAATATTCTTTAATAAATCCACGCCTCAGTTGGCCCTTGAAAAATATTCTTTAATAAATCCACGCCTCAGTTGGCCCTTGAAAAATATTCTTTAATAAATCCACGCCTCAGTTGGCCCTTGAAAATATTCTTTAATAAATCCACGCCTCAGTTGGCCCTTGAAAAATATTCTTTAATAAATCCACGCCTCAGTTGGCCCTTGAAAAATATTCTTTAATAAATCCACGCCTCAGTTGGCCCTTGAAAAATATTCTTTAATAAATCCACGCCTCAGTTGGCCCTTGAAAAAATATTCTTTAATAAATCCACGCCTCAGTTGGCCCTTGAAAAATATTCTTTAATAAATCCACGCCTCAGTTGGCCCTTGAAAAATATTCTTTAATAAATCCACGCCTCAGTTGGCCCTTGAAAAATATTCTTTAAGAAATCCACGCCTCAGTTGGCCCTTGAAACATATTCTTTAATAAATCCACGCCTCAGTTGGCCCTTGAAAAATATTCTTTAATAAATCCACGCCTCAGTTGGCCCTTGAAAAATATTCTTTAATAAATCCACGCCTCAGTTGGCCCTTGAAAAAATATTCTTTAATAAATCCACGCCTCAGTTGGCCCTTGAAAAATATTCTTTAATAAATCCACGCCTCAGTTGGCCCTTGAAAAATATTCTTTCAATAAATCGACGCCTCAGTTGGCCCTTGAAAAATATTCTTTAACAAATCCACGCCTCAGTTGGCCCTTGAAAAATATTCTTTAATAAATCCATGCCTCAGTTGGCCCTTGAAAAATATTCTTTAATAAATCCACGCCTCAGTTGGCCCTTGAAAAATATTCTTTAATAAATCCACGCCTCAGTTGGCCCTTGAAAAATATTCTTTAATAAATCCACGCCTCAGTTGGCCCTTGATAAATACACGCCTCAGTTCTTTAATAAATCCACGCCTCAGTTGGTCCTTGAAAAATATTCTTTAATAAATCCACGCCTCAGTTGGCCCTTGAAAATATTCTTTAATAAATCCACGCCTCAGTTGGCCCTTGAAAAATATTCTTAAATAAATCCACGCCTCAGTTGGCCCTTGAAAAATATTCTTTAATAAATCCACGCCTCAGTTGGCCCTTGAAAAATATTCTTTAACAAATCCACGCCTCAGTTGGCCCTTGAAAAATATTCTTTAATAAATCCACGCCTCAGTTGGTCCCTTGAAAAATATTCTTTAATAAATCCACGCCTCAGTTGGCCCTTGAAAAATATTCTTTAATAAATCCACGCCTCAGTTGGCCCTTGAAAAAATATTCTTTAATAAATCCACGCCTCAGTTGGCCCTTGAAAAAATATTCTTTAACAAATCCACGCCTCAGTTGGCCCTTGAAAAAATATTCTTTAATAAATCCACGCCTCAGTTGGCCCTTGAAAAAATATTCTTCATTAAATCCACGCCTCAGTTGGCCCTTAAAAAATATTCTTTAATAAATCCACGCCTCAGTTGGCCCTTGAAAAATATTCTTTAATAAATCCACGCCTCAGTTGGCCCTTGAAAAATATTCTCTTTAATAAATCCACGCCTTTAATAAATCCACGCCTCAGTTGGCTCTTGAAAAATATTCTTTAATAAATCCACGCCTCAAATCCACGCCTCAGTTGGCCCTTGAAAAATATTCTTTAATAAATCCACGCCTCAGTTGTCCCTTGAAAAATATTCTTCAATAAATCCACGCCTCAGGCCCTTGAAAAATATTCTTTAATAAATCCACGCCTCAGTTGGCTCTTGAAAAATATTCTTTAATAAATCCACGCCTCAGTTGGCCCTTGAAAAATATTCTTTAATAAATCCACGCCTCAGTTCGCCCTTGAAAAATATTCTTTAATAAATCCACGCCTCAGTTCGCCCTTGAAAAATATTCTTTAATAAATCCACGCCTCAGTTGGCTCTTGAAAAATATTCTTTAATAAATCCACGCCTCAGTTGGCTCTTGAAAAATATTCTTTAATAAATCCACGCCTCAGTTGGCCCTTGAAAAATATTCTTTAATAAATCCACGCCTCAGTTGGCTCTTGAAAAATATTCTTTAATAAATCCACGCCTCAGTTGGCTCTTGAAAAATATTCTTTAATAAATCCACGCCTCAGTTGGCCAGTTGGCCCTTGAAAAATATTCTTTAACAAATCCACGCCTCAGTTGGCCCTTGAAAAATATTCTTTAATAAATCCACGCCTCAGTTGGCCCTTGAAACATATTCTTTAATAAATCCACGCCTCAGTTGGCCCTTGAAAAATATTCTTTAATAAATCCACGCCTCAGTTGGCCCTTGAAAAAATATTCTTTAATAAATCCACGCCTCAGTTGGCCCTTGAAAAAATATTCTTTAATAAATCCACGCCTCAGTTGGCCCTTGAAAAAATATTATTTAATAAATCCACGCCTCAGTTGGCCCTTGAAAAATATTCTTTAATAAATCCACGCCTCAGTTGGCCCTTGAAAAATATTCTTTAATAAATCCACGCTCAGTTGGCCCTTGAAACAATATTCTTTAATAAATCCACGCTTCAGTTGGCCCTTGAAAAAATATTCTTAAATAAATCCACGCCTCAGTTGGCCCTTGAAAAATATTCATTAATAAATCCACGCCTCAGTTGGCCCATTAATAAATCCACGCCTCAGTTGGCCCTTGAAAAATATTCTTTAATAAATCCACGCCTCAGTTGGCCCTTGAAAAATATTCTTTAATAATTCCACGCCTCAGTTGGCTCTTGAAAAATATTCTTTAATAAATCCACGCCTCAGTTGGCCCTTGAAAAATATTCATTAATAAATCCACGCCTCAGTTGGCCCTTGAAAAATATTCTTTAATAAATCCACGCCTCAGTTGGCCCTTGAAACATATTCTTTAATAAATCCACGCCTCAGTTGGCCCTTGAAAAATATTCTTTAATAAATCCACGCCTCAGTTGGCTCTTGAAAAAATATTCTTTAATAAATCCACGCCTCAGTTGGCCCTTGAAAAATATTCTTTAATAAATCCACGCCTGACTTCCACGAGTCGCCCTGATGGCCCCATGTTGTCTAGGGCCACAAAAATTTGCAGAGGTGTTGAGGAACACCTAAATAAGATCCCAATAATATAACTAAAAAAGCTTAACCCATTCAAAAGCTATAACGGTTTTACTATGATTGTTTTAGATAGATTATCATTTAAGTATGGATTTAAATATTTATTATTGTAATGTATATACAGTTTTGAGTTCCTACATCTAGATCAGATCCGTATAGACTAATTTAAAACAAAAAACTCCACGATCGTCCAATTTTTGAATGAGTTACAGAGCTATCTTTGGATGGGTACAAATGTACCACGGTTATTGACCTACGTAGGTAATAACTTTAAAAAATTTTAAAAATTATATAAATGGAAAATATTTATAATTTTTTTCTTCGATTATGTGCGAAAATACCTCAAGAATGATTCCTCAAAATTTGATCCAAATATCTCCATTTTTAAAAATTTTACAGCAGTTTTATTCAAAAAAGGTACAAATGTACCCGGTTATTGACCGTAGGGTTAACATGGACAGACATGCATAAATAGGCTCAGAATATGATTCTATGCATATTCTTAAAAGGAACCATGGGTCCATCTCGTTTCCTTTTGCCTGTTACAAGCATATGCACAAAGATATAATACCCTGTACCACAGTGTGGTGAAGGTTACATCCGAAGGTTTCATCCATTTGGTATGAAGCTGACTTTCCTGGCATAGTCTTCGTCCAATATTTCACATTACGGATTGCGAATAAAAAATATAAAAATAAAGATCGATACCAGACAAAGACCAGTAAGGGAAGTCGGGCTGGGCCGACTATATGATACATTTGTCCCCTAACAGTCCCCTTTACACCTTCTGGAGCCTATGCTAAATTTTATTTCATTTGGGCAATTTTCGAGTCGCTTGCGTACAATGGGACAAATTTGTGTAAATCGATTTAGAGCAAACTTCATACACGCTATTCGGTAGGCCGCTCTCTTCAAAAGTTAAACTCAATTAGACTCCCGTTTGGAACATATATGAAAGGTGTGTTTTCATCTGTCTCAATTCGATACCTTGTGCAAATTTTCGACACACTCGGTGCATCATTTACCTAAAATCCAACGAAAATATACAAATTAATTTCAGTTCATTGTACAAAACTGGTTACCAATTGGCCAAACTTAAAAATCTTTAGTGCACAATTTACATAAAATCGGAGGGAAATATATATGGGAGCTATATATAAATCTGAACCGAAATTTAGCACATATCATTTTAGAACCAGTTCCGTACGCTATGCCAAATTTCGAGCAAATCGATAGAAATATAAGGGTTGTGCGCTATCGGCAAGGGGGATATTTAAAGGGAGATTCGCTACCATATTCGACAACAAAATACCAAATTACAGCGAATTCGGTTGACAAACGCGCACAGGAGCCTTAAAAATAACGAAAATTGGAGGTACTCTATATGGGGGCTACCCGAAAAATTGGACGTATGTTTATAATTTTTTGTGGAGAAATTTGTCTGCCTAATAAGAACTCAAAGTACAAAATACAGCCAATTTGGTCGAAAAATTCGAATAAAATCCGCAAAATACTGAAAATTGGGGGCATACCAGAATTTGGTACCGAATAATAACCAAATGTACCAAAAGCAATCGAATTCGGTTGAAAAAGCGCTCAAAAACCCCAAAATACCGAATATTGGGGGTACCCTTATATGGGAGCTATGCCTAAACGTGGACCAATATAGCCCATATTCGAACTTGACCTGCCTGCAGACTCTATGCAAAATGTTGGCGATTTATCTCAATTCGTTTAGACGCTAGAATTTTAAGCTGATTTAAAAAATATATATACTTTATAGGTTCGGAAATGATTATTTTGATGAGTTACAAGCGGAAAAACAAAATTATTATACCCTCCATGCTATGGTGGAAGGTATAAAAACCAATACGATATCTTTATTTTAGATAAAGTTATGCGGCTTCCATTGCAATTTTAGTTGCTTTAGTTTTGGCCACCAGTCTATGTTCTCCGATTTTATGTAAGTGGTGCTTCAACTCCCTACGGTTGTTTAATTGGCGCGAAATTCACAACACAAAGTATCGTCTTGGGTATAACATTCTGTTTAGTAAGGTTTGTTTGAAATTCATTCAGATTTTTATATAGCTCTTATCTATAATTTCGACTGATTTATGTTAAAGCTTCACCAAACTCTCAAGGTTTATCCGAATGGGAAGACGATTTGTATAGTATGGTCAACTAACGGTTCTGACCTTTGACCTACCGAATATCGTGATGGGTTAGTACATGCTATATCTAAACCTTGACCTATTTTGACAATTTACTGCGAAGAAATGTTTTACCCTCTGCGAACTTGTAATTTCAAATTTCAGTCACTTCCATAGAAATGGCACATACACCCTCAAATACTACTGTGGGCTTCAAATTTTCTGAGAATTCCAATCCCAAACCTTAAAAATACCGAAAATGTTGCGGGAGTTGTATATAGGAGCATTCCAAAACATTGACAAATGACTAATATTTTCCGCAATGAAAATTGTCTACCTCCAATTAAACGGAATGATTAATTCTAGCATTGTAGATGGCTATCTTATTGTCAATTCCGTCCGGCTGTTGTATTGGTTTCGTCCGGCTGTTGTATTATTCTTTTTGATTTTTGACTCTCCCTATGAATAGTAGATTTCAGAGGTTCCTTACCAATTTGAATAATCTTTACAACATACCAAATCCTCTAGTTTGCACAAATACTTAGAAGATCATTTAGAAATATTCCTTATCAAAATTCGTTATGTTTTCAGATTATACCCAAGTGCCTGCCCCCAAGTACCAGTAGCGCCAAACTTTATTAACTTCTTATCATCTCTTAATTTCTGGCCGAATCCTCGATCTCTGCCTTATTATAATATAACATTCCTTTATTCAATTACATATTTAAACAATTCATTTAACATTTTTATTCCTCTGCTTAAAATTCCCCTTATACACCCCCCTAAAGTTCTTTTCTTGAAATTTACTATGTAATTTCTACAATCAGCCAACACCACTATTATAGCAAATGACATGTGGGCGATAATGTGGGTGTCCATTATGTCCGGAATGTGTAATACTTAATTTCAGATTTAAATTGAGAAAAGTTTAAGTTTTTTGTCTGTTTTTCCCTCTTGTTATACAGGGAGAGAAAAAAATGTTGATTTTCATTTCGTAGGTGTGTGCGCCACAATTATATCTACAGACCGACACAGTCGTACTCTCATACAGAAATATATGCATATATTACTTCTACTTAGACACATTCACATAAAATTGCATCCTGTTATCTTAACAACAAAGATGGAAAACCATTACTTGCACACACACACACACACTGAGGTATACATGGAGATACCCACACATATACCTTCACCTACTTATACACAACTATAAAGACTTGTCTTTATCGCCTTAAATTCATACGGCAAAGTGTGTGTGGTAGTGATGCAATTTATAATGTAAAAAACCAGTAAGGAAAGTAGTAAAGTCGGACGGGGCCGACTATATGATACCCTTCACCACTATGGGTATATTAAACAGGACTATTATCATGAAATTTTATGAAATAAAATATGTGATATTTATCTAAATGTGAAACGACCTAGATCTATCCATAAACATATCATTCGTTTGTTACAATGGAACAAAAGTATGTTAATCGACTTCAAACAAATATCAATAGGTCATCCGTTGTGCTAGGTCTGTACTTCTAGAAAACCCAACTACGTTATTCTATTCTCAATTTTGTACGTTGTGCAAAATTTTATGTCAATCTAACAAATATGAGGAGTTTGATGCACAATTTACTTATATATGGATGCTATATCCAAATATGAACCGATTTCAACGAAACTTGTCACAGGTTAGGTTATACTAATTTCAGTACGTTTTGTTCCTATCAGACATATATTGGTTCCTTGGTGCGTCAATTACTTAAAAACAATCTATAATTTAAGGGAGCAATATCTAAATCTCAACCGATTTTCACTAAACTTGGCACACATCATTCTGGATTAAATTCAAAGCGCTATGCAACATAAGAACTTGGTACATTATTTAGATTAAATCGGACGAAAATATATATATCTAGATCTGAATCGATTTTCATGAAACTCAGCACACATCATTCCAGCATCAATTCAGTAAGTTATGCCAAATTTCGTGCAAATCGAAAGATATATAGGGACTTTGGTGCACCATTTACATGAAATCGGACGAAACTATATATGGGAGCTATATCTAAATCTATACCGGTTTTCTCGAAACTTCACAGACATCATTCTCGGCTCAATTCAGTACGTTATGTCAAATTTCATGCAAATCGAAAGATATATAGGGACTTTGGTGCACCATTTACATGAAATCGGACGAAACTATATATGGGAGCTATATCTAAATCTGGACCGATTTTCACGAAACTTGGCGGATATCACTCTAGGCTCAATTCAGTACGTTATGTCAAATTTCGTGCAAATCAAAAGATATATAGGGACTTTGGTGCACAATTTACATGAAATCGGACGAAACTATATATGGGAGCTATATCTAAATCTGGACCGATTTTCTCGAAACTTGGCACACATCACTCTAGGCTCAATTTAGTACGTTATGCCAAATTTCGTGCAAATCGAAAGACATATATATATGGTCTTTGGTGCACCAATTACATGAAATCGGGCGAAATTATATATGGGAGCTATATCCTAATCTGGACCGATTTTTTCAAAACTCGGCAGACATCACTCTAGGCTCAATTCAGTATGTCATGCCAAATTTGGTGCAAGTCGAAAGATATATACGGACTTTGTTGCACCATTTACCTTAAATCGAGCGAAAATATATATGGGAGCTATATCTAAATCTGAACCGTTTTTTCCCAATTTCAATAGGGTTCGTCCTTGGGCCAAACAAATGAGCTGTGCCAAATTTCATCCAAATCGGATTATAAATGCGACCTGTACTTTGTTTACAATTTAACACCATCAGAAGGACACACGGACGGACGGACATGCATAAATCGACTCAGATAGTGATTCTATGCATATTCTCAAAAGGAGCTATGGGTCGATGTCGTTTCCTTTTGCCTGTTACAAACATATGCACAAAGACATAATACCCTGTACCACAGTGTGGTG
>NW_026876099.1:0-19082 GCF_032173495.1 Musca vetustissima
CAAAGGGTCCCCTATTTGCGAATGGCGTCGCAAATATAATTAACACCATATTATATACATACATAGCTATCGTATGCAGTACGATAAATGTAATCGGTCAAGATCTTCCTTAATTGCTAACTTGGTTTGTTTTAACCAAAATATCGAATTTTCCAAAAATCAAATTTCATGGTTTCGAGTTTTGTATACCCTTCACTACACTGTGGTACAGGGTATTATGTCTTTGTGCATATGTTTGTAACAGGCAAAAGGAAACGAGATAGGCACATGGTTCCTTTTGAGAATATGCATAGAATCACTTTCTGAGTCGATTACGCATGTACGTCTGTCCGACCGTCCATGTATTTTTGTGAACAAAGTAAAGGTCGCATTTATGATCCGATTTGGTCACTTATTTGGTCCAAGGAGGAACCCTATAGAAATTGGGAAAAATCGGTTCAGATTTAGATATAGCTCCCATATATATTTTCGTCCGATTTAATGTAAATGGTGCACCAAGGTCCCTTAATATCTTTCGATTTGCATGAAATTTGACACAGCGTAATGAATTAGGTCTAGAATGATATGTGTTAATTTTCCTAAAGTCGGTTCAGATTTAGATATAACTTCTATTTCTGACCAAATGAACAATTTAGTATCGGTTGCAGAACGACATGTTTATGGATCCAATTTCATTTTACTGGTCCTCTTATAATGCGACATCTGTTAGGATTCATCTGTTGAATATACCCAAAGTGGTGAAGGATTTCATATTGTCGGCCTCGTCCGACTTTACTACTTTCCTCACTGGTTAATTTTTGAACGATGTTAATAATAAATCGTTGGAATGCATTTCGATTTTTTGGATTCGAATTTGAAAAATTCAACATCTGTCGAATGGAGTGTCAAACATGTTCCCAGTACTTACCTACTTAGCTGGCTTGTTACAGAACGGTTGTTCCATAAGCCGAGCTTAAAAAAAATCCAAACGCGTCGGTCTTTTGCGCAAGTCCACCAATTTGGGGCATTTTCATTCATCCGCACAACATGGCCTAGCCACCGTAGTCGCTGCAGCTCAATACGACTGCCTATGTCGATGTCCGTGTATAAATTGTAAAGCTCGTGGTTCATTCGACGCCGATATTCACCGTCGACGCAGATCGGCCGGTAGATCTTTCGGAAATTTTTTCTCTCAAACACACTAAGAGCTACCTCATCTGCGTAGTATCAGCGGGTAGTATCAGAGTCTTGGATAGTGTGAGTTTGGTCTGGCGGGAGGTGGCCTTGTTTCTAAACTGCTTACTTAGACCATAGTAGCACCGGCTGGTCATTACAATCCTTCTCCGAATTTCAAAACTGATGTCATTCGTTTTATTTATGGCCGAATTTAAATCTTTAACTACATCGAAGCTGTATTTCTCAAATTCTACAGTTGGTCCGAGTCTACTGGACGTCTTGCGCGTTGATACCATCAGCTTGGTCTTCTCGCCGTTTACAGCTAGACCCACTTTGGTTCCAAGCACTGAAAATCGTAATATTTTCACCAAACATAGATAAAATTCGAAGATGGTAGCCATCGGTCTACTCCTTCGGGTACCTCCTCCACAAACCGTTACAAAATTTGCTGAAAAATAAATGTTTATATGATGAGAACGAAGTATCCGATGTGAACCAAAATGTGCACAATTTTATGTGTTCACCAAGCCTATATTATGCTCAAAGATTGGGTCTGTCGGTCTACGCTTTCTAGTACCTCCGCCACAAATGTTTCACATTTCGAAAAGTTTAAATCTACAATAAACGTTTGGGGGAGGTACAAAAAGGAGTGGACCGATATGGATCTTTGTAAAAATATTATTTTCTGTAAAATTTTGTATCAAAATTGTTAGTCCTGTAAAATTCTGTAAAATTTTTCAAAGCCTAGAAACAGAAACTAATAGGACTAGAAACTGATTGTACTAGATTGATATCGGTCCACTCCTTTTTGTACCTCCCCCCCAAAAGTGTCAATATGTATTTTGAAATTCAATATCAATCAAATGGAATGTCCGATTTGATACAAATTTTCCACATCTAATATATTTACCAAATCTAAATAAAGTTCGACGATGGGTCCCATCGGTGCAGCCCTTCTGCAATACATTAAAAAAATGGTACAATTTATATGAAGCTAATAAAATATTCGATTTAATCCAGTGTTGGCACAAAAAAATACCTCCCCTTCGACACTAGACAGTGCTTCTGAAACATTGATATCACCCCGTCGGTAGTGAATTATGTTTGGCATTTGGATATCCCCATTCGAGACCATGTACATATTTTTCACCTTAACAACCTTGCACCCCATTCTGAAATTTTAGTAGATATTTTAAAATAATATCCTCTGTTCTCGAATACGCATTGGCTTTAAAAACTTAATTTTTGGTTGATTTGCTTTATTTTTTAAATACTTTATTTTTTAAACACTGTAATTTTCATCCAACCCATCCGCAAGCCCTCCAAACCTCTTTAAAGTCTCCCACAATCTAAAATAAAATATATTTATTTCTTTCAGCACATTTTCAAAATTAAATTCAAAACCCACTTCGATGAATGGGAGGTGGAGTTTTACGCTTATTAGTATTATTTCGCAATCCAATTCAACTTTAAAGATTCGCCTGCATGATTCTCAAGCGGTGTTTCTTACTTTTTTTTTATTCCTCTACTTCTTCGCATAGCTTTTAACCTAAAGGCTTTAACACCGCAACTCCACTCCCATTTGTTGTGGTTTTCTCAAAAACGCAAAAAAAAAACACAAAATTCAACAAATATTTCACGTTCATATGCCTACCCAACCCTCTGGCTCCGCCAGGCGCGCCACCATCTTCAATTGCCATTTTTATATTTCATTAGCATAACCGTCAACAAAACAATGCCATTATGGCATTCAAGTGGCTTATAAAGCTGCAACGAAAACCAACAACAATATCATCATTATCATCAGCAGCTACAACATAATGATCATCAATATAATCATAATTAAGTTCCGTTGTACGACCACCATCAACATGCAATCACCATACTCTCCCAATTCCAATACTCCCTAATAATCATCGTCAGAAATGAGCGGTTTTTTTCTAGATCAACCACCATTTTTTTGCTGGAATTTTTATTATTAAAATTATTTATTTTGTTGTTGGTTTTGTATTTTTTCTTCTCGTCAATATTTTGCAAGGCCATGCAGAATTTTCTGCTCTGCAACAGGAGGAGGAGCATTTCAATTTATAAGAGGTATTGTGTGTTACTCAAGATATCCTGCGGTTTCTCATATGCAAATACGAAGGTTTTGTTGCATTTAGATGTGTGTGTGCGGGCATGCAACCATTATGCATTTTGGATATATTACACTAGACAACAGGAATTTTGAATTGTGATTATTTTATTTTAGAAATGACAAATTTTTTTTATACCCTTCACCACACTGTGGTACAGGGTATTATGTCATTGTGCATATGTTTGTAACAGGCAAAAGGAAACGAGATAGACACATGGTTTCTTTTGAGAATATGCATATAATCACTTTCTGAATCGATTTATGCATGTCCGTCTGTCCGTCTGTAGATGTTAAATTGTAAACAAAGTACAGGTCGCATTTATGATCCGATTTGGATGAAATTTGGCACAAGTCACTTATTTGGCTCAAGGACGAATTTGGGAAAAATCGGTTCAGATTTAGATATAGCTACCATATATATTTTCGTCCGATTTAAGGTAAATGAGGCACCAAAGTCCCTATATATTATTCGAGTCTAGAGTACTGAATTAGGTCCAGAAAAATGTGTGCCAAGTTTCGAGAAAATTGGTTCAGATTTAGATATAGCTCCCATATATTTAGTTTCGTCCGATTTAAGGTAAATGGTGCGCCAAAGTCCCTATATATCAGTCGATTTGCATGCAATTTTGCATAGAGTACTGACTTAGGTGCAGAAAGATGTGTGCCAAGTTTCGAGAAAATCGGTTCAGATTTAGATATAGCTCCCATATATAGTTTCGTCCGATTTAAAGTAAATGGTGCGCCAAAGTCCCTATTTATCATTCGATTTGCACCAAAGTCCCTATTTATCACTCGATTTTGCACAGCGTACTGAATTAAGGCTAGAACGATGTGTGTTAAATTTCGTGAAAATCGGTTTAGATTTAGATATAGCTTTTCGTCTGATTTAATGTAAATGGTGTACTAAAGTCCCATATATCTTTCGATTTTCATGAAATTTGGCATAGCGTAATGAATTAGGCCTAGAATGATGAGTGCTAAGTTTTGTGAAAATCGGTCCAGGTTTAGATATAGCTCCCATATATATGGTGCAATAAAGTCCCTGAATATCCTAAGATTTTCACGAAATTTGGCATACCGTAATGATTTAGGTCTAGAATGATGTGTGTTTAGTTTCGTGAAAATCGGCCGAGATTTAGATATAGCTCCCATATATATTTTCGTCCGATTTAATGTAAATGGTGTCGTCCGATTTTACACAAAATTGACACAAATTTTGCAGAACGTACTGGAGTTAGAATAATCTAGAAGTTGGATATAAATGCTTCACCAAGGTGGGTCCAATCGGCACAAAATTTTGCACTACGTACTGAAGTTACTATAACATAATGTGTGGCTAGTTTAGTTGAAATCGGTTAAGATTTAAATTAATTTACATAATTTTGTCCCTCGTCCTTCAAAAATTTGACGTCTGTTAGGATTCAATCGTTAGATATACCCAAAGTGGTGAAGGGTATCATATAGTCGGCCCCGTCCGACTTTACTACTTTCCTTACTGATTTACATTTTGAAGTTGTCTATAGACTCCCTATACAACTATTTTGTCCATTATAATTTGTAAACGCCATACAGGCCACAGCTATGGACCAATCATCACGAATTTTTGCATGTTGGGCGAATTCCGGTAAAAGGTAGGTTAACATTCAGGGGATGAAGTGGACCAAAAACTTTATTTTTGTCTGTTTTTCTGTTCGCTCTAGGGGTCACAATTATGAACCGAACATCATGAAATTTTATGCATAGAGAGGGGGGTCTGACCATAGAATAAACATGACTGTTTTGATTAAGTTCGGTCAATATTTAACGGGTCATGTGCAACCGATATTTTCGTTGATATTATATGCAAGAGGATGATTTGTGGTAGTTACTTTGGAATTACCATTACTACACTAGAGGGCAGAAGTGTAGCGCTGATGGCTAGAAAAGTTTGCGTGGGATTTCGGTTATTGTCGAGTACTATGTGTATAATTTTCGATGGGATTTTCGTTAATGAAATGAATTGTCGATGGGACTTTCGTTTATGAAATTAACCGAAAACTTTATTATACCCTACACCACGCTGTGGTACAGGGTATTATGGCCGTGTACATATGTTTGTAACATAGAATAGATTCCCTTTATCAGTCGATTTATGCATATCCGTCCCGCCCGTCTATCCATGTTAAATTGTAAGCAAAGTACAAGTCGCATTTATGATCCGAATTGGATAAAATTTGGTACAGGTCACTTATTTGGTCCAAGGACGAACCCTATTAAAAATCGGTTCAGATTTAGATATAGCTCCCATATATATTTTCGTCCGATTTTATCTAAATAGAGCACTAAACTTCTAATATTTGTTCGATTGACACACAATTTTGCACAACGTAATTAGGGTCAGATTAATGTATGCAAAGTTTCGTTGAAATCGGTTCAGATTTAGATATAGCTCCTATATATATAGTATTTGTCCCAACATTTGTCCGATTGAGACAAAATTTTGCACAGCGTACTGAATTATGTCCAGACTGGTGTATGCAAAATTTTGTTAAAATCGGTTCAATTTTAGATATAGCTCTAATATAGTTTCGTCCCATTTTATGGGATTGATGCACCGAAATTCCAATATTTGTTCGATTAAGACAAAAGTTTGCACAGAGACTGATGTGTGTGGCTCAAAACTTTTCGAATCACTCGGAACATTTATATGAGAACTCTGTTATTGTAAATTGTCTAAAAAATGACAGATCCTCAACAAAAAAATGTTTCTTTATATACCCTGAGGTTGGAAAACTGGGGTAGGAACTTTAAGATACCAAGAATAAACCGGGACATTTGTATGTGTTTTACCCTCAAATATCCTGGAATGTCATGTTACAGACTGCGAATGCGGTTAAACTTAGGCCAATATTAATAATTGTTGACAGGGAGAGTTTCCACTCAATGAGTATCCTAACATACTTAGCTGGCTCGAGCAGAAGATTTGTTCCATAAGCCGAGCTTAAAAAAAAAGATTTCAAGGCGCGTCTTTCTTGGGCGTCATATTTTTCAATTTGTATGACATTTTTTCGATATGTTATCTTACACTTGATCTTTCCATCGAATTCGTGGCCTTCCGGGCCTACTGATACGGATACGGATTTTATATGCCTTTTGAGCTGGGACATCATTCGCCAACATGGCCTAGCCATCGCTTTCGCTGTAGATGATGAAGCTCGTGGTTCATTCGACACCAATATTCAACGTCGACGCAGATCAGCCCACAGATCTTTCCAATGTGAATCGGAAACATAAAATTATAGTCAAATTTAAGAGAGTTATTTATACTCTTTCGAGTCGAGCTTAATGATCGAGGTTTCTAGAATGACAACTTTGAATTTAATTCGCATATGGAGGTTTCGCATCAGGGCGGAATAAATACAAGTTATCAACATACAACCTTTGTAAAGCCACATAGCTCAATATGCCTGATGAGCCGCTTAAGCAACGGCGAAACGTGTCGCATAATCGTGTGTACGTAGGTTCTTCTCCTGGTTTTCCTTTTCATTTCAAAACTTCGATCATTAAGCTGGACTCGAAAGAGTACAAAAATAACTCTCTTAAAATCACTTTCATATGATCACTGCCCTTACAAGGCAAAATTCAAATAACAACCCTTATAGTCAATTTTGTTGAAACCCGAGCCCAAACTCCGCAAAATACCGACATTATAAATATAGCGTTATATGGTGAGTTAACCTAAATATGGTTGTAATATGGGAATAATTTTTAGTAGGAAGATTTTCTACACGTAGGAACCCAAAATATAAAATTACAACCAATTAGGTTTAACAAGTGAAAAAGCGTTAAGTTCGGCCGGGCCGAACTTTGGATACCCTCCAACATAGATATACTGGCAGGTACTTCAAATGAAAATATGGGGAACATACCAAAAAATGGACCTATACCGACATTTCTACAAACCAATTATGTAAACAATAATTTTTAATAGAAAATTATACCCTCAGCCTTATGGCTAGTTAGTGTGAATACACTTTCACACGGTGAAAATGTGCCTCATCGAAATATTGGTTCTAGACCCCATATTTCTTTGGACCAAATCCGTTTCAGAAAAATTTGATTTCATCCCATCTTATTATTTCTTCCAAACTTAGTTCAAGTCCGAATTTGGGGAATATCGGGCCATGTCTTCTGCTACCTCCCACACAGGGGCTACGGCTAAGCCTAAATGCGGGCTATATTTCACATATAGTTCATTATCGAACCGTATGTTATAGTTTTTTTATATCGATATCCTTCGCAGGTGAAATGATTACATCAGAGTGTTAGAACCAAACCCAAAACGCGGAAAAATCAGATAATTATTTTAATATAAAAAATGGGGTTATATGGGGACTACCCCTAAAAGGGGTTGACTATTAATAATTTTTGGTAGGGAGATTTGTTGCCATATACGACTACAAAATACCAAATTGCAGCGAATTCGATTGAAAAACGCGCTCAAGAACCCCGAAATACCGAATATTGGGGGTACCCTTATATGTGGGCTACCCGAAAAAATGGACCTATATTCATAATTTTTTGTGGAGAAATTTGGTACCTATTAAGAACTCAAAATACTAAATTACAGCCTATTCGGTGGAAAAATACGATCAAAACCCGCAAAATACTGAAAATTAGAAGATGCCGTTATAAGGGGGCTACCAGAAAAAGTGGTAGCCCCCTTTTTTGTGGGGACACTTAGTACCCAATAAGAACCCAACGTATCAAATTTCAGCGAATTCAGTTAAAAAACTCGGTCAAGAACCCCAAAATACCGAAAATTGGGGGGGTACTGTTATATGGGAGCTATGCCTAAACGTGGACCGATATATCCCATCTTCGAACTTGACCTGCCTGCAGACAAAAGACAACCCTATGCAAAATTTCAGCACCCTATATTAATTCCTTCAGAAGATAGCGTGATTACAACAGACGGACGGACGGACGGACATGGCTAGATCGTCTTAGAATTTTACCCCGATCAAGAATATATATACTTTATAGGGTCGGAAATGAATATTTCGATGAGTTACAAACGGAATGACAAAATTAATATACCCTCCATACTATGGTGGAGGGTATAAAAATTGCAGCCAAATGGGATTAAATGCCAGCTAAAACCTACCTCAAAATACCGAAATTTGGGATGTAGCGTTTTATAGTGGACCAATATTGATATATATATGTATATATATACATATTTTTTTTTTTAGGAAAATTTTCTAAACAGTATTGAAAAAAAAACTTCAAAATACCAAATATTGGAGGGTTCCGTTATATGGAAGCTACCCTGAAGAGTGATTGAATATATCCGATTTTCAATATCAGAAGTAGTAGCAAAATATTTGCAAAATTTTAAAACTATATCTCAAATATTGCGAGAACTATTGTGATTTCAATAGACAAACGGACTTAATGGTACATTATGGGGTCTCATGTGAATATTTGGAGGTGTTGCAAACGGTATGACAAATCTAATCTACTATCCACCTTGTGGTTGGAGAGTATAATTAAACGGGATCTTTTATGGGTACTGAAAATATAGATCTACATTGAAAATCTTTTGAGATTTCCAAAATATGCTGTTATAACCTTCAAAATACCTAAAAAGGGGCCGGACCGTTATAAATGAGCTATACCAAAGAGAGGGTCGACATATCGATACCAAACATCCACATCATTGTACTAAAAATTATTAATATTGAGCTAAGTTTGGGTTTAGCCCACATATAACGGTAAACTCAAATCTCCGTACTAAAAATGATTAATATTGACTCAAGTTTCAGGATAGCCCCCGTATAACGATACCCCCAATATTCGTTCTTTATGGCATTTTGGACACGTTTTTCAACCGAATCGGCTTTAATTTGGTACTTTGGGTTATCACTGTGAAAATTGTTAATATTAATAATATTGCACCAAGTTTGAACGATGCCCCTACATATCCGTACCAAAAATGATTAATATTGACCAAAGTCGGTATTTTCGGAATTTTGAACACGTTTTCAATCGAATTGACTATAATGTGTATATATTGGCTGCCCCAATTTCGATACCCAAAATTATCAAGATTGATCGCCGTTGTGGAATGGCCCCATAAAACGCTAGCCCCCTTATTAGGTAATCATATTTTTTCTCACGCCTTTTTCGGTATACCTATTCGGGTCTCCTAGGAGCCCTATTAATTTTACATATTTTGAATGTCATCCTCATGGTAGAGGATATAAAAAGTTCGACCAAAGTTTGTAATGCCAAATTTAATATATACTTTAACTAGTGGTGAAATGTAATAACATCCCAACTTATGTTTCTTTTTTGATTCGCTTATATTTTTCTCCTCTAATTAAAATTTTCGAAAATCAAAGTTAATAATCTCCCAACTGTCACAACAACAAAATTCCGAATCACTTCCCCTTACATGGCTAAACAAGATTACAATTAATTACAACAATTGGTTTATTGAAAAAAAAAATTAATTTGTTAAATTTCCCAAAATAGATTACCAAAAGGTGTCATAATTGTTGCTCTAACAGATTATCGAACATTCGAATTTGGTTCACATGGGAATTTTTTTGTGAACTACAAGAAAACTATGATGAATATTAAGCACGGCAACAATTTTTAGAGGTTAACTGATCAAGTCAATAAATCAACAACAACAAAAATAAATAAACAGCAATTATGAATGTGGGAGTTATTAGCTAGAAATTTGAAGGGGATTGGCGGGCTTGACTAATGGGGTGGGGGATACTTCAATTATTATGTCACATGGGAACCATATCAAATTAGAGAACACAGCGTAAAATTTTTAGAAATATTACATAATCATAAAAGTGAAAATATCAATGGTCTATAAATAAAAATATAATTAAAAAATAAAATTAATCAGAATTTTATTTTTTCTATTTTTTTTTTTATAAAATATTAAAATTCTAAATTTGAATTCATCTTGCCACAAAATGTTGCATGCAGTTACTTTTATCGATACCTTAACCTGTTACCATTCTTTGGAATTGTTGTTATTATATTGTTGTTATTACATGCTGTTTTTGTTGTTGTTACATTATCTGTGGCACCTTTCTCAAATTAATAACTCGTTAAACATCAAGTGGCAAGTGGCATGTAGCATGAAACGTAATTGGTATGACTTTAGTTTTATGCATTTGTGGCCTTAATGTTATTGTTGGCCTGTTTTTTTTTTCTTTCGAAAAAAAAACACACACATTTTCAAACGTCATCATCACAACACCAAAGTGACTGACTAGCTTCGTTTGTTGCTTGCATGGCTGTATTGCTTGGTTGGATGGCTGTATGACTGTTTTGTTGGCTGGTTGTTTGGTGAGATTTTGTTGTAACCAACAAAACCTTTAATTTGATGAGTTAGCAAAAATTTGCCTCAACGGTCTTAGGTCTTAGTTGGAGTTGCCGGCTCATCATTGCGATTATGATAATCATTATCATCGTCATTGCCATCATCTTCATCCTGCTTGTGATTGGCATAAATCGTGCTGGAATACTGGAGAGTATTGAATTGTGTGTATTAAATGCATACTTTGTTAAGATGTTTTTTATTTATTGCGACCTCTCGATATTTTGCACTTGCAAAACGTTTTAGCCTATTAAGCTGTAAAATAGTTAATAAGATAAATTATTTCAACCGTTACTTAAAAGTTCAGATATAAACACAAACATCTATACATATTTTCACAGACAAATATTAAAATAAAAAAACAACGAACTTTGTATACCCTCTATCATGAGGTGGACTTGCAAATTACCTTACATTGATTCGAACTTTAATATGGAGGACATGCCACGATAACATTTTGATTGAAAATTTGAACACCCAATGAATTTAAAGAGGACCAATTTGGAAGACCACGTTCCAAGGTGTTGTTTTCTACTGGGTCTTTCCATCTAATTCGTGGCCTTCCCCTACTACGGGAACCATTAGTAGGCTCGTTTTTATATGACTTTTGAGCTGGAGCATTCTCATTCATCCGCACAACATGGCCTAGCCACCGTAGTCGCTGCAGCTCAATGCGACTGACTATGTCGATGTCCGCGTATAAATTCTAAAGCTCGTGGTTCATTCGACGCCGATATTCGCCGTCGACGCAGATCGGCCCGTAGATCTTTCGGAGAATTTTTCTTTCAGATACCCTGCTTGATCTGCTTGCACAAGTACCCATGCTTCTGATCCATATAATAGCACGGGTGGTATCAGCGTCTTGTAAAGTGTGAGTTTGGTCGGGCGGGAGGTGGCCATGTTTCTGAACTGCTTTATAATTTTTGGTAAGGATATTTTCTGCTTATTGAGAATCCCGAAAAGGTGAATGGATATATCTCATTTTCAATAACAACTCCGAAAGGTTTTCTAGGTATACCTAGAGTCACCAAGAAGTAGAAAGTGGGTTAATGTTCTCACATAGCTACCATAGAAAGACCCCGCCCTATATTCGTTATTTTAAGGGAACCCCCCCCCCATTCTCGATTTTTTATTTTTAAGATTTTAAATGGGCTGGTAAATGAATACCAATGCTTGTTAAGGTTTGTAACTTGGCACATATATATTTGAAGATGTAAAAAGGAAGAAAAATAATTTACCAAAATTTGTTGTTGTTGTTTTGTTGTTGTTTTTTGGGTTCAAAGAAAAGTCCATATTTTCGATGGCGGGCATGATAACTCCTCACTGGAACATCGGAATCCGAAAATTCCAACTGTGTTAGAAAGAGGACATGTCTGGCTCTCGTATGAACTAGGATTATTGACTTCGCACAACAATTAACAAAATGGCGGAACTTTGAAATTTTTTTTTTGGAAAATCGCCTATTTTTTACCACAAACTAAGTTAAAAAATAAGGAAGATCTTCACCGATTGGCTTTATCCTAGTTCATACGAGAGCTACACACTCCCAGAGAAACGTGTCAAAATTTGAAACTGATTGGACTATTAGTTTCTGAGTTATCGTGCCCGCCATTCGCAAAAGAGAAAAACGCGTTTAAAGTTTGAGAAGCCCTTTAGCCGTCACTTGATGCTGACACAATAAATCGGCTATATCTTCAAGAGTTCTTGAGATTTTCACTTGAAATTTTGTAGGAACATTCTAGAATTAGAGTAGATTCGAATTAAATCAAAATATTTTTTGACACCGAGAATGGGGGGGTCCCCTTAAAGGTCATTCCCCAAATCTCTTAGTGAAGTGCCTGTAATTTAGCATTTCGACTATTCAGAGAATAAAAAATGGTCTTGACTGATTTTAGGCATTTTAAATGTCCAACCCAAATCTCCATTATCCCTTTTATTATAACGGCTTCTCAGAATATAAAGAAAAATCATCGAATAAAAAGCTGACATTTAGGCTTTTCAGGGAAGACTTTTACGCCCCAAACAGTAACAATATAAATGTCCCGCAACATTTTCTAAATGTTGATGGTAAACGTATTTGCCGATAACTGATGTTTTCAATGTACATAAACATTGGCTTTAGAACCCATGTTTCTTAAGACGAAATCCGTTTTAGACAATTTGGAGTCTATTTATAAATGTCCGTCCATCCGTGTGTTTGGCCGGCTGGTGCGGACGAAAAATCTCGAAGGGTGTAACCGACTTCATCCAAACTTTACACATCGTAATATTTCATCCAAACTTAGTTCAAGTTCGAAGATGAGGAATATCGGTCAACTCCTACTGGTATCTCCCCACAAAATGGCCAAAATTGTGCAACAAATCAATTTTATAACATCATGCTAATGAACTTTACTAAGCCCATATTATGTCCGAAAATGGACCAATTGCCCAGTCCTTCTGGTTTACACTCCTTCCGTTTACATTAAATCGGACGAATATATATGAGAGCTATATCTAAATCTAAGCCGATTTTTCACAATTTCAAAGGCGTTCGTCCTTGGGTCAAATAGATGAGCTGTGTCGAATTGCATCCAAATCGGATCAAAAATGCGACCTGTACTTTGTTTAACATTGGCAGACAGACCCCTAAGCATTGCCACCGTTGATACTTTTTGGCAGGGAGATTTTCTGCTTAATTCGAACCACAATATGTTATATGGGGACTACCTTAAAAAGTGGTTCAATATTGATAAATTTTAGTAGGAAGATTCACTACCCAATGAGAACCCAAAATACCAATTTAAAGCAAACTAGGTTGAAAAACGTGCCCAAAAGCCTCAAAATACCAAATAATGGAGGTGTACATCGGATCATTGAAAAAAATTGATTGAAAAACGTGGCTAAATGACGCTGTATCCCAAAATACTGAGATTTGGGATACAGCGTTATATATGGGCTAACCTAAAAAGTTAGTCGATATATACCAGGGATAAAGTTCCAATTTTAGCCACTGCAATGGTAAAAGTTGGCTAATACCTTCAAGATATTTCCAATGAGGCCCAAACCTTACATGTTGGCTTTAAAAAAATTATTATATTCATAGAACTTTCTTCTAGAACTTTCTATACCAAATTACAGCCACATCGGTGGGAAAATCGCCTGATGTCTTCCAGAAAATTGGAAGCTATAGCAAAACGTAAACATATATTGATAATATTTGGTAGGAAGATTTGACACCCTATGACAAACTGAATAATCAAATTAGACTCGATTCGATTGAAAGTGCCAAACATTATTTTGGGGCTAAGACAATTTTTCCTCAATGAGAATCCATAAAAAAGGTGTCAAAATTCCTAAAAAACCGAATATTTGGCGGAACTTATATGGGGGCTATACCTATTTTTCTACCCTTCACCACACTGTGGTACAGGGTATTATGTCTTTGTGCATATGTTTGCAACAGGCAAAAGGAAATGAGATAAGCACATGGTTCCTTTTGAGAATATGCATAGAATCACTTTCTGAGTCGATTTATGCATGTCCGTCTGTCCATGTTAAATTGTAAACAAAGTACAAGTCGCATTTATTATTCGAATTGGATGAAATTTGGCACAGCTCATTCATTTGGCCCAAGGACGAACCCTATTGAAATTGGGAAAGATCGGTTCAGATTTAGATATAGCTCCCATATATGTTTTCGTCCGATTTAAGGTAAATTGTGTACCAATGTCCCTAAATATCTTTCGATTTACACGAAATTTAGCACAGCGTAATGAATTAGGTCTAGAATGATGTGTGATAAGTTTCCTGAAAATCGGTTCAGATTTACATATAGCTCCCATATATAATTTCGTCCGATTTTATGTAAAGGGTGCACCAAAGTCCCTATATATCTTTCGATTTGCATGAAATTTGGCATAGCGTAATGAATTTGTTCTAGAATGATGTGTGTTAAGTTTCGAGAAAATCGGTTCAGATTTAGATATATCTCCCATATATAGTTTCGTTCGATTTTATATGAATGATACACCAAACCCCCCATATTTGTCCGATTGAGACGAAATTTTGCACAGAGTACGGAATTAGGTCCAGATTGATGTCGGCGAAATTTTGTTAAAATCGGTTCAGATTTAGACATAGCTCCCATATATAGTTCCGTCCGATTTTATGTGAATGATGCACCAAACTCCCTATACTTGTCCGATTGGGAAACATTTTTGCAGAGAGTACTGAATTAAGTCCAGACTGATATCTGCGAAATTATTTTAAAATCGGTTCAGATTTAGATGTAGCTTCCATATATAGTTTCGTCCGATTTTTGGTGAATGATACACCAAACTCCCAATATTTGTCCGATTGAGCAAAATTTTGCATAGCCTATGCAATTGAGGAAAAAATTATGTGTGATAAGGTTTATTGAAATCGGTTCAGATTTTGATGTATGTAGATATATATTTTCGTTCGATTTTATGTAAATGGTGCACCGAAGGGCCTATGTTTTCGATTTACACGAAATTTGGCAGAGGGTATTAAATTGAATATTGAGTGAGAACAAAAAAAAATATGTGCAACGGAACATCTCTTGTATGTACCCAAAGTGGTGAAGGGTACCATATAGTCGGCCCCGTCCGACTTTTGATCTTTCCTTACTGGTTAATATTAAAATCCTAGGAGTAATAAAAATTTATATACCCTAAAAATTGAGAGCTTTACAGACAGACAAACATGAATAAATTGACATTGAATTTATATTGTCGATTCATTTCTCCGATTCACCCTGGCCAATTTTCACTTTTGAGCTCTGTTCGCTGCTTCTTTCTAGTCATGAGCTTGGCAATATTCTTGCTCAGAAAGATTTTTGAAGGAAAAAATGGAAATTAATAATCATGAAATTTTAAACATTCTAGTGAGCGGCAATGACGTATGCCGCTGCAGAGAATGACGTTTTTTAATCACAAAACACAGCAAATAAGAATGTATCATTATTTTTTAATTAGTATATAAAACGTTACAAGCCTACAAAGAAATGTATGTTCCAATATTTAAAACGAGAATAAGGGTCACCTCTGATATAGTAGCACCATCTATGTGTCAGAATGTTGATGTTTTTACCTTGATTTTAAAATAAAATATATTTCACATCATATTCAAAAATGTTGTTCCATCTAATAAACCCCTAATTTCACGAAATCACAGGCAATCGACAACATTACACATCTCTTAGAATTAATTTTAACTAGCAATTTTCCCAAAAGACAAAAAACATAAATGAACTACTTACTACAAAACGCAGTTCTAAACTTTTATTACAATATCACGTTTCCTCACAGTGGGTGGCGACAATATAAACAACCCATAATCCGTGTAATACACACACGCACACCCACAAAACGGCAACAAATTAAATGGCAACTTAAAAAAAAAAAAATACAGTAGCAAAATTCTACAGCCAAAGCCATAACATTCTAATATCCTTGAGGCATTTTTTTGTAACACTCTCACCATCTACAAAACACCAACAATTCCGAAAATAACTCCGCAACTACAACTTGTCTTACCCCATATCATGGACAACCAAACAGAAAATGTACTCATCACATAATGTGCGTATTAAGGATTGATTTTTTTTGTCTAATTGTTTCATTATAGCACGTGTCCTTCCAACCACCACCCAGCCAACACAATGGGGTGTCGAGGAACGTGCGCATGTTTTTGGCGCCCCTGTCTATGGTCTTTCTCTTCACTTTTTGTACGCTAATGATATAACAACACAAAAATAACGAAAAACAAAAGAAAATAGAAAACGATGAACTTGAAAACAATCCGAAGAAGCAACAACTCCCAGTCTGATTTTTTGCCACCCTTAAACAAAAAAATCTCCCTCATAATTTTTCACATTGTTTCCGGATACTCATGGCCACATCATCATCATCATCGACACCATATTTCTCATAACTTGATATGATGGGCCATCGTTATGATTGTTTATTTTTTTCCAACTTTAATGCAACTTAAGGCTCATTAATAAGACCTTTGGTTGCTAGCTTGGGTGTTGCTGCAGCAGCAGTTGGGTGTATTGGCTGGCCAACACCACGTCTTGCTTGGCTTGGCATGTAGCTGTTGACTTTTGCGTGTAGATTATTTTTAATTATTTTCAATATGTTAACGTGTGGCTATTTATAAGATATTAGCTTAAATAAATTATATCGAAAATATTCAAAGGAAAATGGTCCGTCTTCTCTTGAAAACAAGTTGAGAAAAATATGTATTATAATAAAATCTTAATTATTTATTAGTTTAAAAAAATGCCCTAAAATCGGTCGGCACCGTTTAATGGTGACGATGTTATTACCATATGTGGTGGTTCTTTCTCCGACAAAATATAATGTTAACCAGTAAGGAAAGTAGTATAGTCGGACTGGGCCGACTATATGATACCCTTCACCACTTTGGGTATATTCGAGGGAACATTGACATGAAATTGAAGGAAGGAACATTGACATGATCTTTATCTGTAAGTAAACCGTCTAACATCAATCCCAACACATGCCATTCTGCATTCTGCAATCGGCCTAGCTTTGGGACTTAAGTGCATAATTTACTTAAAATCGGACGAAAGTATATATAGGAGCAATATGTAAATCTGAACCGATTTCAAGAAAACTTGATACACGAAAGGTTATAGTAACTTCAGTACATTGTACATTGTGTGGCAGACGGCCAAACTTTTAGTCTTTAGTGCACAATTTACATTAAATCGGACGAAAATATATTAATGGACGGAGTCAAAGTGTTCAAAACCGATTTTCACGAAATTTAACACACATCGTTCCGGACTCAATTCAGTGCGCTGTGCAAAATTTCGTTCAAATCGAAGGATATATAGGGACTTTGGTGCACTATTTACTTAAAATCGGACGAAAATATATATGGGAGCTATATCTAAATCTGAACCGATTTTCACGAAACTTGGCAGACATCACTCTTGGCTCAATTCAGCACGTTGTGCCAAATTTCGTGCTAATCGAAAGATATATAGGTACTTTGGTGCACCATTTACATTAAATCGGGCGAAAATATATATATGAGCTATATCCAAATCTGAACTGATTTTCAAGAAACTTGACACACATCATTCTTGACCTAATTCATTGCGCTGTGCCAAATTTCGTGCAAATCGAAAGATATATGGGGACTTTGGTGCGGTTCAGATTTAAATATAGCTCCTATATATATATTCGTCCGATTTAATGTGAATAAATCCGACGAAAATATATATAGGAGGTATATCTAAATCTGAACCGATTTTCAGAAAACTTAACACACATTATTCTAGACCTAAATCATAAGGCTCTACCAAATTTCGTGCAAATCTAAAGATATATAGGGACCGTTTACATTAAATCGGGAAAATATATATGTGAGCTATATCTAAATCTGAACGGATTTTACCCAATTTCAATAGGGTTCGTCCTTGGGCTAAATAAGTGACCTGTGCCAAATTTCATCTAAATTGGATCATAAATGCGACCTGTACTTTGTTAACAAAAATACATGGACGGACAGACGGATATGCATAAATCGACTCAGAAAGTGATCCTATTCATATTCTCAAAAGGAACCATGGGTCTACCTCGATTATTTTTGCCTGTTACAAACATATGCACAAAGACATAATACCCTGTACCACAGTGTGGTGAAGGGTATACAAATTTCATTCACTCAGGTTGGAAATCCGATCTAGGAACTTCAACATACTGAAAATTAAACGCTATATTTGTATAGGGGACATTTTTTAATTATTAACAAATATTGAATAATTTCTGAAAAATAAGGTATCTGATATATCAATGTAATACGAAAATTGCGTAGAAACCTGAATATTACCTAGATGGGCGGCTATATTAAAACTTGGGCCTACACCGACAAATCTCCGCAAACATTTGTCTTACCCTCTAATACAATGGGAAAGTGCCTTCAAAATACTTACAATGGGACGCTTGTCAAAACTTGGACCTATTCATAGTTGGATTAGGGTAGGAGTTCCCTAATCCAAATCTATATCAGGTCTGAAACATTTCAACTGTTTTTGTCTAAATAAGCCGAGAATATATGTATATTTGTTGGAGACGCCGATTCATACTTTCAAATTTTGAAATTAAGGCTACATTCATAAGGTGTTGTTGGCATATAACTGCATGGCCCTAATATTCGGTATTTTGATTTGGGATTTGGATATGTTTTTTAACCGAATTATCTGTAATTAGATATTTTGGATTTTCGTTGGGTAGTAAATTTTCCGGCAAAAAATTATCAATATAGGCCCGAGTTTCTGTTTAGCCCCCATATAACGGTAGTGACCCACTTATTATTCGGTATTTTGATAAGTATGTAACTGAACGAGCAAGTAATGAAACA